>NC_134554.1:32741114-32828046 GCF_025594145.1 Primulina tabacum
GATGACAAATCTACAAGCTCTCCTTCCTTCAAAATTAGGCCCACCACTTGCTAGATAAATCCTCTCTTAATTTGCACTAGAAAATTAAGAGGATTTTTCAAGGAGAAGAATATTTCTTCCTCAACACTTGAAGAAGAAAGAAGAAGAAAAACTTGGAGAGAAATCCCTAAAAATTTCGGCCAACATAGTGTAGAATGAGGGAGGGAAGAGTTGTCTTGGTAGTGCAAAAAGTTGATCCAAAAGTTGCATGCCATGCCAATTTTTTAATCAAAAGTATTCCCCAACTCTTCACCTCCCAAGCATGCAATGTGATTTGGGCTTGTAACTATTACAAGGCCCATGGACTATTTAAATTGTCTCTAACATATTTGAGCCCAATTAGACTTTACTTGATTTTACTCAAGCCCACTAGTTAAATAATTATTTCCAATTGGGCTCTACAAGGCCCAATGTTATTTAATTAATTCAACACATGAATTAATTTAATTATTTGGACTCTACTAGGCCCACCAGTGTTTAATTAATTCAACACTTGAATTAATTTAATTTAGTCCATAACAATGTTTATGAAAATCACAATTTTCAAATACATTATTTATTTGGCCTATTTTTAATTTAGGAACACATTCATAAATTAAAAATTACATTTCTCTCATAGAAGTCATACTTCTATTTTTCTCAATGCTTATAAACTCATTTATAAGCCGTTCAACACATTGAACTATTTTTACTTCTCAACGGGATCTAAAAAGCTAGTACTTGTGGCCCTCAATGGTTCATTGATACAACTAGCCGTGGGTTCACATCTCCATGTGATTCGGACTAAACATGTCCTTATATGAGCATACCCCAATTGCTCCATTCTTATTTATCAACTCCTTGATAATAAGAACGTCAGAACCCAAGTCTGATAGTACCCAACCAATCATGTTAAACGCCTAGCAGCATCGCTTACATGATTCCCTAGTATCAAATGATAGTGCCTGCAAGAACCATTCAATTATGGTTAGCGTACAGTACGGTCCCTTCAACTCATATATCCCGACCGATTCGACAACCATTGGTTTATCGAGAGTTGTCAATGAATCGATACTATGTGTCATGTCGTAGTTGCATCGATGTTGTAATCTAAGAAACCCCTTTCTTAATTACCACCATACTCTGATCAGAGATTTCAAACTACATATACATGAGAACACATAGGATATCCAAACCCGAAGGTAAGCGGTGAATCCCCGACTACAATGCATCGACTCCTATATGTTTTGACAGAACACCCAACCTTGCCACCTGATGACCCCATGAGAGTCGGTAAACAAGTCAAAGTGTAATTCTAGCACATAGAGTCTCAATGTTGTCCCGGGTCATAAGGACTAATGGTGTACAACCATAAACTAGGACTTTTCCACTCGATAAGTGAGAACCACTTGGAAAGTCCTTTATGGAGGGTTGTTCAGTGCACTCTACAAGGAGCATCTATCTGCATGCTCGGACATCACAATGTCCCCTACCAATGAAACATGGTACTCACATCGCAGATACTAGTCTCGAACTCGAGCGGCCTATATCCTTCTTAGTGGCGGCTGAATCGACTAGGAACTGTTTAGAATATACAGTATTCCAAATATGAGTTTCATGATACTCATATGAGCATCTCATATTCTTTCTACTATTTATATTCAAGGGCTTTATTTATGCAACTAGCATGGGTATATAGATAAAGATTTGCCAAAACAATAATTTCAAATATTATTAAAATAAAGATTGCTTATACATAGAGTTTCATTGTGAACACTCGGCCAACACTTGGCTCGACGGGCACCTACTCTAACAAATGCATCATATTTAATTATGTTATTTAATTATATTACGTGCAAAAAATATAAAATATTCATTTTTGAGATTTATGCGATATTGCTTGTCGCCACTTCATTATCATGGGATTATTACTTCACCGGTGGTCACTTACCGGTTCAGTTCAGTTCAGTTCAGTCCAGTTCCACCCAGTATACTGTGGTATTAGTCGGATCAGACGACTCAGTTCAGTTCAGTTTAGTTCATGGGCCACTAGCGTAGAACATAATCTCAACAAAATTATGACAGGCTATTTTATTACAAAGCTCTATCAAGCAAACAGTTCACTTACGATTATCGATTCAGTTATGCACGTATTATAATTACTCATGACATGATATTTTTACGTTATGCCAGACTCATGATATGTTATTTTCACTTCGCATGCAATTTTATTATTACTACTTGTTATTTACGATATATGCATGCTGAGTCTTTAGACTTACTAGACTTGATTGTTGTAGGTACTGATGAGGACGGGACTGAGGGCGGGGATCAGTGAGCCAGCTCGGGTCGGCAGTAGTGGAACCCGAGGACCTCATTTTTAGCATTTACCATTTTTATGCTCAAACATTTTTATCAGTTGTTGGATTACTTTAACTTGTTATTTTGCAAACAATAATTTCTTCCGCTGCTATTGTGAACATTAAACTTGATTTATCATTTTATTTTATGAATGAGGCATTTTGATTATTTTAAAAAGAAATTTTTAAATTCTTCCGCAAATTTTCAAACACGAATTTTCGAGCCTTTATACTTTCGTCAACATACTTGCACCAACATGAGATACACATGAATCAATGATATCAATACTATTACAAGTACTTACCTCATTTGGTCCTCTGATGGTGTTCTAGATATTGAACACAACTTCCTCTCCACCTACTCTTAGTGTGAGCTCGCCCTTGTGCACATCAATCAAGGCTTTTCCTGAAATCTGCTATTTATTTTCTTAAAAAGTACTAGATTTTTTTTTAAACCCTCACTATTTCGATCGAGATGCATAATCACATGCATAAAATATTTTGGAACCATTTTAAAAGTAAAACAACCAAGTATTTTACCAAACCTAAAAACATCATTTGAAAAGTATAGCCCATACTATAACCTCTCAAAAATCACTCATAATTAAATCGTCATAAAAATATTCTTAACATTATTTAAAATCATGAATCATAACTAGTGCGGAAAACTAGCGTCGATCCTCGGGTTATGTGCACCTTCAGTCCAGCAAAGTCAACCATCAAGACCTCCATTATCATAATTAACATAATCATCTGCATCAATCACACCTAGTGAGTCTAAAGACTCAACACACCAAAATCTTGATAACAAGTAATACATATACAGATCACATGCAACAGTGAAAAATATGTGTACTTAAAATATCGTTTTCATGAAGAAACATAAATTTAAACATAACCATTTTCATAAACATTTTCATGATGCATAAATTTTAAACAAACACATTTTCATAATGATGCAAAAACTTTAAAAACATTTACATGATCTTTTTTCATAAACATATTCATGTCATCCTCGATATATTCGTATTCATATTATCATCAACATATACGTATTCTTTTTTCCTTTCATTGAATTCAGATCGTTAATTGTGACTTTCGTGTTTGTCTACGTCTACGTCTACGTGTTGGGCGATGGATCCATCTACATGTAACCACATTACTGGGCGGCAGGGACACCAGCAACACTCTCACTGATCAACTGGGCATTGGCCTTACGTATTAACATATCATCGTATACATCTACATATCTGTATCCAAGGAAACACAATCGTCGGCTTCCACTGGAACCATAACCCTCACGATATTTCCAACATATCATCGTATTAGTCACAATTACTTCACTTCCTTCAACATTTCATATTATCACCACTTTATAAAATTTAAACATGCATGTAACGTTTTTATTTTAAACCAAGCATGCAACATTTCTTTTAAATGTCCATAATTAAACCATAAAATCCATAAACGTTTTAAAAATAACATTTTAACATATACATATCCATGAACAATTAAAATAACATTTGAACATATAAAAATTCATAAACTGAAAGGATCGGTTAGAAGCATGAAAAGTGTTTAGAAGGGGGGTTGAATAAACACTTCACGAATTTTATATTCTCTTCGAAGATTTGGATTCAGTTCGGTTACAAACTGACTCTAGGTATCACGTCGGTCAATGACAATCAGTTAAACTGAAGAAAACAGTTGCGGAATATGAACTGACTGAAAGATAGAATATCTAACTGAAATATAATAACTGAAGTAAAGAACACAATTGTTTCTGGATGTTCGGAGACTTGAATAACTCCTACGTCACCCCTTCTATCACGAAGATAGGATATCCACTAAAAGACTTTGATCAAATACAAGACATGTACTGACCCACTTCAGTTTAGACTTAACACTGCCAAAATTGAAACTCTTAGTTACAAACGCTTTTACAGTCCTTGACAGAACTTAGCACAACTTAAAAGAATTAGCAGATATTACAAAGTGCTATTAAGCTCAAATGTATAGCCTGAATGCTACTGATATAACAAGTAAGCGAGAGCTTTCGATATTTGAATGCAAGTAAAGAATTTTGCAGCGTAACAGCAAGCTTCAAAGAGATTGGAATTTCGTTGTAGGTTCATTTTATTTTCAGATGCTCTCTTCAACTATTTATAAGCTTCCATTTCAACGGTAACATTAACTGCTGTTTGAATATTATATCCGTTGATATGCCACGTCGTTATTCTTCTTGCAACCGTACTCTGTGATCTCTGAAATGCGGCGTCCCACTAATAGTTGCAGACTGTAGTGGTACTATTTGTCGGTTGTTAATGACGTGTTCAATTGAATTAATCAGCTGCTGGGCAATAAACTGGTGAGGAATAACTGAGTTGCGTTTCAGTTGCGTAGATCAGTTTTTATATTCTTCAGTTGGTTCACATAATCAGTTGGCAATTTGTCAAACGCCGTAATTTTTTTCCAACAATTTCCCCCTTTAAGGTGTTTGACAAAACTAAGCACAAAATAACTGAACAATTGAACTCATAGTAGATAACATAAAAGTTTTGATATAGAATTGCGTAACTGACAATGACTCAAAGACTGCTCTTCTTTTGTGGATCTAGAAGCTCTTTAATCTCTTCCCCCTTTTTGTCAACTAAACCCATCTGAAGAGATAATTTCCGAACATCGATTGATAAGAGATTGACAGAAGAGGATGTTAGAGACGACAGAGAGCATTGTGGTTTGCAACGAGTCTATTTTGCTTGTTACAAGCGTCTCCAGATTTTCAACGCATTTGCTGATAACGTCTTGAGTGATGGAGAGACTCTGAGCCAAACCTTTGTTCTTTTGAATCGCGTTCACTGACTGAGAAAGAGAGGTTAAGGCTTCTTGAATTGCTTTCAGTTTCTCTGAGTTGAATGCTTCAGAATGTTCTAGCTTCAGAGAATGTGCTAGTTGAGTATACTGAATTTTGTACAAATCATTAATCACTCTCTGTATATTATGCTGAATGTCCTGAATCTCTTCAAGAGCAAACTCAAGATCCTTGGCAGAGTGAGGATTTGGCTGATCCGACGCTCCAGTTTCCTGAGAGAGTCGATCAAAAACCACCATGGTTCTTTCAGATATCATTGTTGCAGCAATAGTTGATGCTGGAACATCTGTTTCAGTTACTTCCGCTTGGACCAGAGAGGTGAAGACTGAAGTTGATTAGCATTTAGCTTTCCTGCTGAATGTGACAGTTTACAGGGTCTTCAACTAGAGGGTCATGAACTGATGCTTCTGCCTGATGATCACCTGAAATACGAGCTGACACAACAGTTGGAGGATTTTCAGAAGTAGTCAATAGATCCTCCAGATTCTCAGTAATGTGGTGATCTGGTGATTAAACAGACATCATAGCTTGATCATTTGGTTCAGAAATGACAGCTTGAACTGGCTCGTCAGTTAAGATGGGATTCTCTTCAACTGCTTGATCAGCGGAGTGATCAACTGACAAGGGCTCATTGGTGGAAGTTTCTAGAACCACTGATTGAATAATTTCATTAGCTAGTGTCAATTCAGCTTCTGAATACATCTTGGGATCATCAATAGGAGGTGATGACAAGAGTGAAGGTGGAGCAATTGAAGATGAGGAGACATCTGCTTTCTGAGAAAGGGTAGCAGTAGTGTCCTTATCATGCTCTCCAGCAGATTGTTCAGCTAGATCTTCAGTCACAATTTCTTGAGAAAATTCTGGGATGATCAGTTCTTGATCCATTTCCCACTGTTTAATTTCTGCTTGTAGTCCAATTAAATCTGCTTCTAGTTGAGCATAGACTGCTTTATCATTGAAAGTAGTTGGACTTGTGGGATTTAAATTTTGCCGAAACTCAGTAACAATCTGCTTCAGCTTCTTTTCTCTTGAAAGATCAAAGAAACCTCTTCCTCTGCAAAGCTTGATAAATTGAAGAAGCTTTGACCATCTTCAGCACTACTCTTTCTAGAGCAATAAATCTTTTCAGCTTAGACTTTTTGTTGAGGTCCTTGGCAAAAACCCAAACTCTGAAATTTACCCATTCTTCAAAAACTTGGAGCTTCTCTTCAGCAAATTTATTGACCTCTTTCCAAATTAGATCAATGTGAGTTTGAATGGCATTCGAAGGTCTGGGCTCTTCTTGTATTTTACCTTTGCCCTTGGAGTCAGTCAAATATGAAGAATGGTTAACCCAGACGTAGTTGCATCAATCTTTTCTCTGAGCACAACCCCTGTTGGTCTGGCAAATGGTAAAGGGGAGTAAGGAGAAATACTAATAAGTGGAGCTTTTACTCCAGCAAGTCTGGTTTTATCACTAGATGTAGTGATTATACTCTTTGGAGGAATGGTGAACAAGGGTAACTGATCCTTAGTTGAGGACTCAGTTGGAATTGCCTTCAATGGAATAGCCTGGATTGGCTTTTGAGCTCCTGATTTCATCACCTTATCAGTTGGTATGACTTCAACTGTAGCAGTAGGTTTGGTTTTCAGTGTCCGTGGATTCTTGGCAATTGGAGGAGACGGGGTCTTCTCTACATTAGAATCACTGATAAGCAGTTTGCGCTTTGAAGTCTTCTTCTGTGGTAGAGTCTTAGCAATCTTAACCGATTTGGGAGCAGCCTGCTGCGTCCCAATCTCTGTTTTGAGCTTAACAAATTTTTCAGGAGAGATGTCCAACTTAGTTTTTGGTGGCAAAATATTCTTGGCATTGAACACCTTGAATTTAGATAATCTCTCGGAATCATCAGTTACTAACCCTTTGACTTTCATCAAATAGCTCAGCTGTATTGCAAAACCTTTTGACTGCTTGGTGGAAGAGAACATATTCTTCAAGATGTTGAAAAGGAGGTGCTTTAGTTGAGTCTTTGTCCAGCCATGATGACAGTAATGGCTTGAAATTTCTTCAAAGTTAAAGCAGCAAAGGATCCTGCCTTTGCCAATAGCTTATTGGCTACAATGTCGGCCAGTAACTGAACCTCATGCTTCAGCTCCTTCTTTGGATCGAAAACTTTGATTTTCCGTTCATCAGCAGAAAGTAAGGTTTGCGTCTCTTCGACATCAGATGCTTTGACATCAGCAAGTTGTGCTAACCCATCCGAAGGCAGCAAAAATAATTCTCCAAGAAAATCTTCAGAGATGGTCAACAGGTGATTGTTGACAGTAGAGATGATTCCATCAGAGTTGATAAATCCATTTGAGTAGAAATCTTGAAGTTCCTTTGGATAGATTTCTTGAGAGAATTGCCCTAAGAAAGTTTTCAACCCTGCTGATTCAAGCTTCAGAAAAACATTCTTCACATCAACTTGGTCCAGCAGAAAAATCGTGATCAGTTAGAAATTTTGAAAGAGTGTCATACCAAGCTCTTGGAGCTTGCTTAAGACCATATAAGGCTTTGTTCAAATGGTAGACATGATCAGAAAGGTGATGATTGATAAAACCTGGAGGTTGTTCAACGTAGACTTCTTCCTGCAACTGGCCATTCAGAAATGCACTCTTTACGTCCATCTGGTAGACTTTAAAGTTTTTGAATGCAGCATAGGCAAGGAATATTCTGATTGCCTCCAGTCTTGCAACTGGTGCATATGTCTCATCGTAGTCAATTCCTTCTTCTTGCCTATAACCTTGTGCTACTAGCCTTGCTTTGTTGCGCACAACTGAACCATCTTCGTTCAGTTTGTTCCTGAAAACCTATTTTGTACCTATAACAATTTTTGAAACTGGTCTTGGAACTAGGTTATAAACTGATTTAGCTCTTCTTGCATTGCATTTATCCAGTTTGGATCAGCAAGAGCTTCTTCAGCTTTCTTTGGTTCCAGTTGTGATACAAAAGCTGAGTGAATGAATAGATTGAGCATCTGATTTCTTGTTCTCACTGGATCAGATGGATTACCTATCACCAATTCTGGAGGATGTGATTTCTTCCATCTGAGTTCAGCGTTTATTGCTTCTAAGTCAGCAACTGCTTCTGTGGGCAAGTGAATGTTTTCAGTTTCAGTTGGAGCGGTTTCAGTTGGTAACTGAATATCATTTGTTTGCTCTATCAACTGATCGTTAGGAACAGCTTCTGGTTCAGCTGGTTGATCTAATACTTCTGGTTCAGGTGTTTGGAGGTTGTTTTTTTGATATGATTGTCTTCTTCATCATCATCCTCCAAACTGATTTCTGTAAATCTATCAACTAGCTCAACTGTATCAGTTGGCTTATCAGTTAGTACAGTTTCTTCAAAAACAACATGGATAGATTCTTCAACATTCAAAGAGTTTTTATTAAAAACTTTATAAGCTTTGCTCACCGAAGAATATCCAAGAGATATTCCCTCTGCAGATTTAGAATCAAAAGTTTTTAAATAATTTTTGCCATTGTCAAGAATGAAGCATCTGCAGCCGAATATTTTGAAATATGAAACCACACTTTTTCTTCCATGCCAAATCTCATAAGGTGTTTTCATATGATTCTTATTAATCATTGATCTGTTCTGAGTATAACACGCAGTGTTTACCGCCTCTGCCCAAAATCTTTGAGAAATACCCGAATCAGCAAGCATTGTTCTAGCAGCTTCTTTAAGGGTCCGATTTCTCCTCTCAGCTACACCATTTTGCTGAGGAGTTCTAGCTGCTGAGAGCTCATGCTTAATTCCAGTATTTTATAAAAAATTTGAAAGAATTTGATTGATGAATTCAGTTCCTCGATCGGATCTGATTCTATCAATACCAACTGATTTTTCATTTAATAATCTTTTGAAAAGCTTGATCAGTTGTTGTGCAGTTTGGTCTTTAGAAAAATAATCCAAGTAAATCTTGAAAAATCATCTACAACCACCAAGGTGTATTTCATTCCCCCTAACCGGTATTGGACCAAATATATCCATGTGCAACAGCTCTAAGCATCGGGAGGAGGATTTACGGCCCTTGTTTTTCAAAGAAGATTTTACTTGTTTACCAAACTGACATGCTGGACAAATTTGTCTTTGATAAAATCCATTTTGGGCAAACCAGTGACAAGATCGTGGTTACTCAGATATGCAATAGATTTGAAATTCAGGTGGTTTAATCTCTTATGCCACAACCAGTTTTGAGAAAATTTTGAAGCAACTAAACATACTGGTGCATAAGGTTGATCATTCCAACTAACTTTGTATGTATTTCCACACCGTTTGCCAGTTAGGATGATCTCATTATTTGAGCATTTGACTGAACAAGAAAGTTTGTTAAACTGAACTGAGAATCCATTATCGCATAATTGACTGATGCTAATCAGATTATACTTGAGATTCTCAACTAATAAAACATCATTAATGATAAAGTTACCATGGATAAGCTTACCCTTACCCACAGTTTTACCTTTGGAATTATCTCCAAAATTGATGTTTGGTCCAGTGTAATTAACTAGTTGAGATAACAAGTTTGACTCTCCTGTCATGTGTCGTGAGCATTCACTATCCAAATACCATATTGATTCAATGCTTGTACCTGTTACCTACAATCACACAAGAGATAAGATTCTGGTACCCTTTTCTATTTGGGTCCAAAATTAATTAGTCCTTTAGGAATCCAGACTTGGATCAGTCTAACTGACCGTCCAGTTGCTGTTTTCCAGATGGTCTTTCCCGATCTGTGTGTGCTTGGTGTATAGTGTGCAGAAGATACAACATGTGATTTGTCCTTTTTCAACTGATTGTTCAGCCGGTATCTTTTCTGAACTGGCTTCCTGTTATAGTAATTGGAGTAGCCATTTGAATAATTTTTGCTAAAGCTTTTTGGTGGCTGACTGCGTGAATCAGTTACCACTTTTGGGCTATAACCAATACCACATCTTTTGCCCTTGTTCATACTTTCAGTTGGCTGTTCAACCAGTTTACTTGGCTCCGGTTGTTCTTGTACCATAACTGATTTGACAAAGTGAATGTATTTCCATTTATTCATATACAGTTTTGGTCGAGTATCTTGGGAGACATTTCATCTTGGTTACTGAACCCTAAACCAGTTTTATCAGTAACTGATTTATGTGAGTTCTGTATATCAGGCAATGCAACAGATGATTTGTTCCAAGCCTGAATAAGCTCAGTTTGCTTTGATTTCTCAAGCATTAACTTTTGAATCATTAATTGATCCTTGCTTCTTTCAGTATTGAGTTCAGCAATCTCCTTTTTCAGACTCAACATATCAACTGATTCATCAGTTTTAGTCTTATTGTCTATAGAATCAGTTTGCTTTGCTCTAGCCTTTTCAAATGAAAGGCAAGCTTATGATACTCACTAACCATATCATGCAGAGTTGAAATAAGTTCTTCTCTGGTAAAATCAGTTGAGCTAAAATCAAATACCTGTTGACTGTTGGACTCCAGTTCTGTATCACCAGCCTTCAAACATTTCACTTCCTCTTCATTGTCACTAGAACTGCATGATGTTTCTGGTTCTGACCCCTCGCTGTCAGTTTCTGCCCATTTTGATTTGCTCTCTTCAGCCAAGAGCACTTCATGCTTCTTCCTAGAGAACTTCTTATCATCCTTGGATCTCTTTTTGTGCTCATATGGTTTCTTTCTTCTTTCAGTTGAGCCTGGATTGTCTTTCTTTGGTTTGGTACAGTCAGCAATGAAGTGACCTGGTTATCCACAGTTATAGCAAGCGTTTGATTCTTCCTTGGAATTGCTTCTTTGATATTTATTCTGAAAATTTCCTTGATTTTTCCTCATAAATTTTCCGAATTTTTTGATGAACAATGACATGGCATCATTTCTTAGTTGATCAGCAGCTTTTTCAATTGAACCAGTTGGTTCTGTTCTAACAGCAGCTAAGACAGTCGTGGCTGCTGGAGTAGAAGATTCTCCTTCTCGAGTTTGCAGCTCAAACTCGTAAGCTTTCAAATCAGCAAATAGATCATGAAGCTCAACTTTGTTCAGATCCTTGGATTCCCTCATTGCCATGGTCTTCACGTCCCTTTCCTTGGGAAGACCTCTGATTACCTTCAATGCAACTTCTTTGTTTGTGTACACTTTTCCAAGTGCATTTAATTCATTGATGATGCAGCTGGTTCTTTCATCATATTCATGCATCGTTTCACCAACTCTCATTTTGATATTGTCAAACTTCTGAACAGCAACAGAAAGTTTGTTTTCTTTGGTTTGTTCGTTCCCTTCGCAAAGCTGGATCAGCTTCTCCCAAATTTCTTTGGATGTCTTGCACATTTTGATTTTGCTGAAGGTTACTTTATCCAGCGTCTTGTATAGTATGTCCATTGCCACATTATCCAAATTGGTTTTTCTTTTATCCTCTGTCGTCCATTCTACTCTGGGTTTTTCTATACGATGAGGTGCCCCATCAGTAATGGCAACAGCTGTGTTGGCTTTCAAAATCTTCATGGGTCCATAAGTTATAACGTACCACATATCATCATCTTGTGCAGCTAAGTGAGCCTGCATTCTTATTTTCCAGTCATCAAAATCCTCTCTGGAAAACATAGGAATCTTGTTAAAAGAAGACATACTGAACAGTTTGAGTAAGATATTCTGAGACGAAATACAACTGCTCTGATACCACTTGAAAGGATCGGTTAGAAGGATGAAAAGTGTTTAGAAGGGGGGGTTGAATAAACACTTCACGAATTTTATATTCTCTTCGAAGATTTGGATTCAGTTCGGTTACAAACTGAATCTAGGTATCACGTCGGTCAATGACAATCAGTTAAACTGAAGAAAAAAGTTGCGGAATATGAACTGACTGAAAGATAGAATATCTAACTGAAATATATAACTGAAGGAAAGAACACAATTGTTTCTGGATGTTCGGAGACTTGAATAACTCCTACGTCACCCCTTCTATCACGAAGATAGGTTATCCACTAAAAGACTTTGATCAAATACAAGACATGTACTGACCCACTTCAGTTTGGACTTAACACTGCCAAAACTGAAACTCTTAGTTACAAATGCTTTTACAGTCCTTGACAGAACTTAGCACAACTTAAAAGAATTAGCAGATATTACAAAGTGCTATTAAGCTCAAATGTATAGCCTGAATGCTACTGATATAACAAGTAAGCGAGAGCTTTCGATATTTGAATGCAAGTAAAGAATTTTGCAGCGTAACAGCAAGCTTCAAAGAGATTGGAATTTCGTTGTAGGTTCATTTTATTTTCAGCTGCTCTCTTTAACTATTTATAAGCTTCCATTTCAACGGTAACATTAACTGCTATTTGAATATTATATCCGTTGATATGCCACGTCGTTATTCTTCTGACAACTGTACTCTGTCACCTCTGAAATGCGGCGTCCCACTAATAGTTGCAGACTGTAGTGGTACTATCTGTCGGTTGTTAATGACGTGTTCAGCTGAATTAATCAGCTGCTGGGCAATAAACTGGTGAGGAGAATAATTGAGTTGCGTTTCAGTTGCGTAGATCAGTTTATTATATTCAGTTGGTTCGCATAATCAGTTGGCAATTTTTCAAACGCCGTAATTTTGATTCCAACATAAACATTCCAAATAATCATATTAGCATATAAAACAGCATTCAGGACACTGCCATGACGTTTACTAATTTCTAGGTGTAAAATGATCGTTTTATACCCCTAGACGTAAAATTTCACGTTTTTGACTTTTTCTTAATTTCATTGACTCTAACATATCCCAAATAATTATTTAAGCAACATTAATTTTCTCATATTTTTATTTAGGTTAAATCGAGGACTTTTGCTTTAATCTTTAAATAAGACGTATTAATGCGTTTTAATCACGAATTAAACTAAAACTTAATATAAAATTTTCAAATTAAAAACTTAGACTTATAATTATTTAAGCTTAAACACAAGTTTTCATAATTTTATGAAGCTTAAAACTAGGTGTTTCAATTAATTCGTTGATTAGCATTTCGTGCGGCGATTAAATCCCGGAAAAATCCAAAACTCGTTATTTTGATCCCAACTTTAAACAAAACATTTTTAGTATTTATTCTACCCTTCCAAGTCATGAGCCACCCCCGTGGACCCATGGATTCATTTTTAGCCTTTTAATTTTCGAAATAGACACCTTATCGAACACACCGAGTCATCTCCCAATTTACTCGAGTCACGCCCGAGTCACCTTGAGCCAAAACCTAGCCAACCCATCTAGGGACCCTACTTACCCAGCCCAAGCCCTGGACCAGACCCCTGGACCCTCGAATAACCCCTGAACTCGACCTCAAGTGCATGAGTGTGTGCGCTTGTAGTGTCCTTGCTGCATTGGGACTCCTAGCCACCTAGGACTCCACCAGCCCTTAACCACCGAGCCCCACCTGACCCTAGCCATCCCTGGACCATGCCCAGACTCGACCCAGACCAGCCCTAGCCTCGAGCCCACGCACAAGCCTCCTGGATCAGAAGCACAGCATGCGTGCACAAGGCCCCACTCACGCTCTCATATTCATGCTCGGCCCTGCCTGAACAAAACCATCCCAGCCCTTGTCTCGACCGTGGACCACCTTCTCTAGACCCTAAAGGACCTTAGCTTAACCCAGCCCAGAGCTCTTAGCCGCGCAACCTCCTCCCTGCACCAGCTGATCATCTGCGCTCCATCTTGCTGTAACTCTCGGGTGGAGTCCTAGCTTGCTAGGACTCCTCCCCAGCCTCTTACCTTGAGTCCTAGCATGGCTAGGGACTCTTCCTTGACGCAACCACGTCCCTAGCCAAGCCCTGGTCCCAACCAAAGCCAAGCCAAGCCACCAAACCTTTCAAACCAAGGCCCTACACTCAACATGACACCCGATGGTTTCCAGCTTTGTGTTTCTTGTATTGTGCAGTGTTATCGTTGCTTCTAATGACTCTAAAAGTTGGGTAAAACATGTCCCATAACATCCTAATACATGGCAGCCCCTTCCTTAACATAATAAACATGTTTTTGAATCAATTAACAAGCTTTCAAATTCATGATGAAGCACAAAAAACGAAAATAAGAAAAGTGCATCTTGTTTTCCATGCAATAATATTTAAACAACTACTATGGTGTGATGGATGAGTAGAAAGGAGAATATGGCGTGCCTTTTGCGTATTTAACGCACGAATAAACGTCGACGAATCGAAGAACGTTGACGACGAGACCTTGGCTTGAAATCCTAAGCAAAACTTGATGCTTTTCCTTGAAGGATATGTGTGTGCCGTGTGATAACAAGAGTTTTGGTGTGCCAAAAATCTGAAGTGGCGTGTGAAAGTGTGGAGTTTGGGGTGGCTTTAACATATTAAATAGTTAATTATCTCCTTAATTAAGCTTAGGTCCATTAAGCATAAGTTTAGGCCCATTAGTCTTAATTAGGATTTAATTAAAAGATTAAAATAGTTTTAGTGAAAATAAGTTTGTGAATTTATTAGCCGGATTGCCAAAAAGTTCGTATTTTGTTGAAAAACTAACACCGATAAAATTTACGTCCCGGCGTATAAAATCACCTCAAAACCCCTTATTTTCAAAATATGAAAAAGCATCGCCCATATTTTAAATAATTAAAAATAATTATTTAATAAAAACATTTTCTATTTTTCAGCCATCGGTCTCCGTTCCTCGATCGCATCTCAAATAATCCTTAAAAATACATTTTAATGCAATCATGTAGAAAAATATATTTTAAAAATACAAATATGCACCACATAATTACTTTATGCAATTAAAAATTTAATTAAAATACACAAAAAATTTAATAATTGCATGCATGTGGTTCGCGTGGACCTTTAAATTTTCGAGGCGTTACATTTCCGGTGGTCAAAAACGGCCTTCCAAAGATAAGTGGAGTCTCCTAGTCTTCCTCCATATCTAAAATGACAAATTCAGCAGGAAATATGAATTTGTTTACCTTTACCAGCACATCCTCTACCATCCCTCGTGGATATGTAAGTGATTTGTCCTCCAGCTGCAAACTAATAGTGCTAGGCTTCACCTCGCTCCAAGGTCCTGTAAATAGAAAAAGACATTAAATTAATACTGGCACCTAAATCACATAAAGCCCTATTTACTCTAGAACCACCAATAACACAAGGAATAATAAAACTCTCTGGATCTTTGAGTTTTTGTGGTAGTTTCCTTTGGAGTATGGCACTGCACTCTTCGATTAGCTTCACTGTCTCAAATTCTTGAAGTTTCCTCTTCTTGGACATCACATCCTTGATAAACTTAGCGTAATTGGTCATTTGCTCCAATGCATCGGCAAATGGGATGTTAATGTGTATTTTCTTGAAGATTTCCAGGAACTTCGCAAATTGATCGTCTAACCCTTTCTTCTTGAACCTCTGTGGATATAGAAGATTCACCTTCGGTAAAGGATGTTGTCCAATTACTTTCTTGGTTTCCTCTACTTTCTCTTTTCCAACACTTACACCCTTACCATCATCTTCCTCAACAAGAATATCTACATTCTCTTCAGTATGCTCTGGGATTCCAATTTCCTTGCCATTCCTCAGTGTTCCGGCTTTGCATTGCTCCCTAGGATTCACCTCTGTATTGCTTGGGAATTATCCTCTATTCTGATCTTTCAAAGCATTGACTAGTTGCCCAATCTGTGTTTCCAAAAATTTCATCGTGGCACCCATATTCCCCATGTGTATTTCCATGCTATCAAGATGAGACTCAGTTCTAGCCATTCTTTTCCCAGACCCAGTCACAAGCGTCCCAACTAGATCCTCAAAAGACGGCTTTCCTTCACCCTTCTATGTATTGAACCCCGGTGGAGGATTCAACACGTTCTTGTTGTTCGCATAAGAGAATTCTCGTGATTTCTCAAAACTGGATGATAAGTATTAGAGGGAGGATTACCTCGATATCCTCCAAAGCCACGATTGTTGTTGATGTACTGAGCTTCCTCCACAACAGGCTCTTCTTCGGCAGTCACCAGTGCTACATCAGACGTAGATTGGCCTGCCTTGTTCATCGCTGCAATCTGTGTGGTCAACGTCAAAACCTGTGCAGTAATTGATGTGATCGGGTCTACGACATACACTCCAGCAGGTTCTTTGATCCAGATCTATCACTAGGCCACTGGTAACTGTTAATGGTCATCTGTTCAAGCAATTCATAAGCCTCATCAGATGTTTTGGAGAAAATAGTACCTCCGGCGGCTGCATCCACATTCCCTCTAGTTGGCCCATCCAAACCATTGTAAAATAACTCAACCTGCACCCAATCTGCATATCCATGATTCGGACACCTCCTGAGTAATTCTTTGTATCTCTCCCAAGCCTCATATAACACCTCGAATTCCTTCTGCCTGAAGTTGGTGATATCTATTTTCAGCTGAGCAAACTTGGCAGAAGGAAAATAATTTGATAGAAACTTCGTAACCAAATCTGCCCATGTAGTAATACTTCCCAGAGGTAGAGATTGGAGCCAAATTGACTAACATATCATTAAATCGCATTATGTTTATTAACAAAAAACTCACAATTTTTCTATTCCCTTTTTCAAGTGATAAATAGAACTGTATTATCTATTATTGATTTTATTATATTTATTCAAAATCACGTAACAAATAATATATGCAAAAAAGGTTCTTTTTGTGGATTCACCAGAGTTATATGTCTTTTGCATGTTATAAACATCTGATGATGTGATTTCCCCAGTCCTAATTTCAATCCCCTCTCTCGAGTGCTAGATCTTAATTTTTTAATCAGTCGAATTATGGCCAGTAATCCAAAAGCATTAAAGACAAAAAATCACACATAAACACGATGAATTAATTCAATGAACATTCAAAACTCCAATAACGTAGGTTCGACCAAGACTACATCTATCTCTAGAAAATAAAATTAGTTCATACTCGAATCTGGATCACAACAAAACCTATTTGTAATCATTAAAAGCATAAAAGTACAGAACCGAATTAGAAACGTGTTGAAGAGAGATGAAAATGCGTCTCCATATCCGGATTGAGCGTCTTCTCTCTCCGTTCTTCACGTTCCGTTCTCCGTTGGCTCTTAATTTCTGCTCCTCGATCCGGATGTCGGTTGCCAAAAAATTAATTCCTATTTTATAAAGCCCACGATGAAACCTAATAATTCTGGCATCTGCGTTGCGTGCATAGGCACGCCCAAGCCTCGCGCATATGCGCGGAAGTCGTCGTCTGTGTGTTGGGCAATTTTTCTCGCACGCACATGCGCACACTAGCTCCGCGCATATGCGTGGAGTCATCTGTTTCGTGCATCTGGAAATATTTCATTCGCGCATATGCGCGCCTCGTCTAGCGTATGCGGGTGATAGCTTCTATTTTGTTGTCATCAATGGGCATCTTTCGCGCATATGTGCGTCGTACATCACGCATGTGCGCCAAGCTCTCTGTCTCGCTTTGTGTTTCGCACATATGCGCGGTCTCTCTGTGTGTTAAACTCACTATTTTCTTCCAATCGCCATTTTCATTCCTTTTCACGCCCATGTAATATGCCTTACCTAGATTCCTGAAATCACACCAAAAACAACAAAAGACACATAATTCCGCCCGCGAAAACTAACAACATATACGAATTATAAGGATAATTTAAGTGCATAAATTGCACTTATCAGCAACCTACTGCCAGACCAATGAATATCAATGAAAAATTGCACCATTAAGATGGGACAGAGATGGATGATGCAAAAAGGTTTAGGAGTTTGGTTGGAGGTTTGATTTATCTCATACACATTCAACCCGATATTGCATTTTATATTGCTATGATTTCCAAGTTTATGCAACATCCTTCAAAGATTCATCATGGAGCAACAAAGCAGATCTTATGCTACATCGCTAGAACCATGAGTTATGGAATTTGGTACTCAAAAGTTCCCAAATTTAGATTATGTTGATTCAATGACAGTTACTAGGCAAGTTGATTGGATGGTAGAAGAAGTGTTTTAGCAAGTAATTTTAGTCTTGGGTCTGGAGCAATCACTTGGAGCTCAAAGAAGCAAGCTGTAATGCCCGAGATTTTGATTCTATTAATCTGAGATTATTGATTATGAACTGATGTGATTATAGCCGTGCCATTCCGAGACCAGATTGGGCAAAGCATATGGATTGTACAAGTTTTGGACAAAACTATTGGCGCCCGAGCGGTAGAAAGTGACCGCCCGAGCGCCAATGTTCCACAGAAGATGTGGCGCCCGGGCGGTAGTTTTTGACTGCCCGAGCGCCAATGATTAATCATGAGGGGTAAGTTTTAACAGCCCGAGCGCCAAGCAAGCGCCCGGGCGGAAATTTATGACCGCCCGAGCGCCAACCAGAATTGAAGAAAAATGTGACACGTTGCTTTAAGATGCAAGAGGATATATATATACTTCCTTACTGCAGAATTAAAGGAAAAGAAAGAGGAAACGAAGAAAGGGGAAAATAGAAGTTCAATAAAATCCCTACGCCTTTATATTTTGATCCGTCCGCTAGATTTTCAATCCGACTTCAGTACTGAGTTTCTATCAACGCAGGCTTCAACGGGACGTAAGTTTCAATGATTTCTGTTATGTTCTGAAATTATGATATTGAAGGAATCAGATATGATTCATATATTATGATGGTTCTGATATGTTAGACATCGTATAATCGACACCGGATTGAAGAACGGATACCGTATAAAATTGTTATGATTTTCAGAGTTGATTTGACTGAGATTGATACCAGATTTGTATCATTATTGGTTATGAGTTGTGGAAATTGATATCTATTGATTTGTATTGCTGGGTATATTGAGATTGTGCAGTTATACCGTTGAAACATAATTTGATTGAGTTCTGATTATATCCAGTATTGATTGAGTGGGGTATTAATATTGTATTCCTCGTTATTGTCATTGTCAGATTGAGTATTTACATATTTGAGTTCGAGACTTCGACAGAGTCAGATTGACAGAGAGAAAGGTATATATCAATGTTGATTCGGGATTGCACAACTCGAGTTAGATTTGACTTGAGTTCCCCAAAATCACATACTGAATGATTATTTCATTGATATTTGCAATTCTTGATATTGATATGCTTAGTCTATTAATCTATAGCAAAGCATGAGTTAGAGTTGGGCAGATCCGCCTAGTCTTTGGCAGAATCGCCATGGCAGAACCGCCAAGTCACTGGACTTTTGGCTATATATTGATATACTGAGGAAAAGACCGACTCCTATTGCAGATCTTCGATATAGACAGCCAAAGTCTGAGACTAAGAACGTACCACCATCTAGCTGGGGTAAAGTAGATGGGAGAACGTTGCGTTCTTATTCAGATCGGGATCCCTAGATTAGAAATGAGTCGAGTCTGAGATGATGAGTCTAGAGTTTGAGTTACCGTTTTATATCGATTCATGTCTTTCAGATTTGATACATGTTATGGATATCTGTTTTATGCTTTTATATATGTTTTATATGATTGCATGTTTACATTATTTATACTGGGATGTATTTCTCACCGGAGTTATCCGGCTGTTGTCTTGTTTGTATGTGTGCATGACAACAGGTGGGACAGGATCAGGGTCACGAAGAGAATGAGAGATTCAAGATTAGCGTGGAGATCCGGACTTAAAGTAGAGTGATTTTCAGTACTTGATGTAGTAGCTGAACTCTAGTTGCGATAAACATATGTTGTACATGATCTGTACTTTATGTTGATATTTATATCAGAGTGATTACTTTAGTTTCCGCAATTGTATTTTAAAAAAAAAATTAGACCCAAATTAATTAAATGATCCTAATAATGATTAAGAAGATGGATTAGGTTCGGGTAACCACAGCAGGTGGTATCAGAGCAGTAGGTACCTTAGACTGAGATAGAAGCTAGTGAGCGGGGTAGAATGAGTTTTCTTTCCTTGCTTTTGATTGCTAGCATGACTTACTGCTTTGAAATGCATGTTTACATGTTTATCTGATTTGATTTGGTAACGTGTATTATTGAGAATGAATCAGAACCGATTCTCGATCAGCAGTAAGATGATCATTGGAGGACTGAAACAGGTTTGTTGTATTTGGTTACTAATCCTTTTGGTAATCAGATATGCCTCCTCGAAGAGTACCTGAACAGGGTAGTACATCTGCAAATCCGATGGATGTGACAGCAACTCCGATGGAAACACTGTTGAAAAGGTTTCAGTCGTTTAAACCGCCAACCTTGAAGGGAACAGAGACTTCTGTTGACTGTGAGTGTTGGTTAGATGATATTGAAATGTTGTTTGATTCGTTGGATTACACAGATGAGCGACGAGTTCGACTGATTGGGCACCAGTTGCATGATGTTGCAAAGAACTGGTGGATTATGACAAAGAGAGCATTGGAGTATCGAGGTACGACTATTACCTGGAACGTTTTTAAAGCTGAGTTTTATCAGAGATTTTTCCCAGTGTCGTACAGGAAAGACAAGGGGGCAGAGTTTTCCAATCTGAGGCAGGGTCAGTTGAACATTGAGGAGTATGTGACCAAGTTCTCTACCTTGTTGAGATTTGCTCCACATGTTGCTGAAAGTGAGAAAGCTATTGCTGATAAGTTCATCAATGGTTTGAACCCAGAGATTTTTACATTGGTGAACACAGGGCGACCGAATAACTTTACTGACGCCCTGAACAGAGCCAAAGGAGCAGAAGCTGATCTGATGAGACAGAAAGAAGCTTCGTTTGTTCCTCCAGCACCGAGACCACAGCAAACTCCTCCCAGATTCGAGGGTGGCAGCAGCAGTAGTGGAAAGAAAGATTTCTTGAAAGCCCGAGGAAAGCAGTTCAAGAAATCAGGGACCAGTTCTTCTAGCTCCGGTGGTTCTCGACAGAGCCAGAGCTATACGGGAGTGTATTGTAGGAATTGCGGAGGGAGACACCTGACTGAGCAATTCCAGGGAGTGACTGATAGTTGCAACATCTGCAGACAGCAGGGACACTTTGCTAGAGTGTGTCCACAGAGAAGTTCCCAGAGATCTCAGGGAGCGGAGTCATCTGGATCAGTGGCTCAGACAGGTAGACGATCGTCAGCTGTTCATTCCTTTCAGCCACCACCGACTACTCCGTCACAGCAGAGGCCAGGAGGTAGCCAGAGTTAGCCAGCCTCCTAGACAGCAGACCAGAGTATTTGCTCTGACAGGGGAGCAGGCTCAGGAAGCACCAGATGATGTTGTTGCAGGTAACTGTTCTTTATGTGGTTATCCTGCTTATATATTGATAGATACCAGTGCTTCTCATACATTTATTTCTGAGAGATTTGCATTGAGTCATGCATTGCCTATTGAGTCGTTATCATCTGTAGTGTCTGTCTCTTCTCCGTTGGGGACAGGTTTGATTTCAGTGAATTCTGTTAAACATTGTTTACTACAGTATGACGGGCATGAGATTGAGTTAGATTGCATCGTACTTGGGTTGTCTGATTTTGACTGTATTATCGGTATTGATATGCTGACCAAGTACAGAGCGACTGTTGATTATTTCCACAAGATTGTGAGATTCAGACCAGATATGACTGATGAGTGGAAATTCTACGGTAAGGGTTCTAGATCCAGAATTCCTTTGATATCTGTACTATCTATGACTCGATTGTTACAGAAAGGAGCAGAGGGATTCCTTATCTATTCAATTGATTTACTGAAATCGAGTTCATCATTGGCTGATTTGCCAGTGGTATGCGAGTTTGCTGATGTCTTCCCAGATGAGATTCCGGGTTTGCCTC
Source organism: Primulina tabacum (assembly GCF_025594145.1). Lineage (NCBI taxonomy): Eukaryota > Viridiplantae > Streptophyta > Magnoliopsida > Lamiales > Gesneriaceae > Primulina > Primulina tabacum. The sequence goes on from NC_134554.1 coordinate 32,763,110, forward strand.
CGATTCGAGAGATAGACTTCAGTATTGAAGATGCCAGGTACAGTTCCGATTTCGAGGGCTCCATATAGAATGGCACCGATTGAGTTGAAAGAATTGAAAGATTAGTTGGAAGATTTACTGGCCAAGGGATACATCAGATCCAGCGTGTCTCCTTGTGGTGCTCCTGTATTGTTTGTGAGGAAGAAAGATGGCTCTATGAGACTCTGTATTGACTACCGGCAACTGAACAAAGCTACGGTAAAGAACAAATACAATTTGCCTCGTATTGATGATTTATTTGATCAGTTACAGGGTTCTTCAGTATATTCCAAGATCGATATGAGATCTGGATATCATCAGCTGAGAGTCAGGGATTCTGATATCTCGAAGACAGCATTCAGAACCAGGTATGGACATTATGAGTTTATTGTCATGCCGTTCGGTTTGACTAATGCTCCAGCTGTATTCATGGGTGTAATGCCCGAGGTGTGAGTTGGTAATCAGATATTATTAATGCATGCTTTGATGTCTTTGTCGAAGACCGAAGAAGCAACGTTGCGATTCGATGTTAGTTGCAAAATATTTTGTTGAGGCAGCAGAGACAGTGCACCCGCGGTCGTTTCTCATAAAATGTTAAATTGTTACAGTAGCTTGACTGCACCCACGCCAGAATTTGTACCGCACCCACGGTGTTGGTACAGTAGAGTTACCGCACCCGCGGTACATAGTATAGCACGCCAGCGGTCGTTCTTCTGCAATTTTGGAATGTGTTACAGCACGCCTGGCGCACCCGCGGTGAAGAACGAGCGCACCCGCGGTGTGACGTGCAGCTTAAAGGATGAGATGTGTTCCCACCATGCAAGATATATATCATTGTCTTCATTCCTTTCGACATTTTCAGTAGCAAGAACCGAGAGAACACACCTGAAAAGCTTCAAGTTTCTTCATAGTTTAGATTGTTGGTTTTGAAGAATCTAACCACCCGATTTTCAATCCGAGACTAGATTCGTATTCCTCTCATCACCAGCTTCGAAAGGACGTAAGTTTGTTTAAATTTCAGCATGATTCAGATTTAATGAGTTGGAGAAATTATGATATGATTACGATTAGATGTTCTTGAGATTATAAGCAACGTATATTCACAACCGGATCGAAGAACGGACCTCGTATGCAATTGATATGATCTTCCTAACTAATATGATCGAGATTGTACAGATTTGAGATTATGATCTGTTATTGTATCGATTATGAGTTGTGGTATTTATCTGTGATGTTGAGATTGACGGAGTTGTTGAGATGGTATTATTATGTCGTCGAAACATCAGTAGATTGATATTAATCAGATTCAGTATTGATTTGAGAATGTCTATTGATATTATACATATTCGGTATTGTCATTGCCAGATTGGGTAAGGACAGAGTTGAATCCGAGACTTCGACTTCGTCAGACCGAGAAGAGAAAGGTATAAATCGATGTTAGCTGGGAGATCGACTTGAGTTAGATTTAACTCGAGTTTCCCTAAACCACATACGTGTATGGTTCTGTTTTCATACCTTTGTGTTATGTGAATGAGTATGTTTCTGTTAGTGATTGCTAGAAAAGCAGAGGATATCAGATAGCAATTGAGTGAGAGTCATTGACAGAGGGGCTAGATTATGACAGAGTAGTCACTGGCCCATTGCACATTGTCAGAGTAGGATTAACTAGTCTTTGGCAGATATGCCAAGACACCGGACGTTTGGTGTATCGATATGCCTATGAGACAGAGCAGTGCTTATTGCAGATGATTCGATATAGAGTAGACCAAAGTCCAGAAATAAGAACGTACCACCACCGCGAACGGTAGTAGTAGGTGGGAGACTTGTTACGTTCTTATTCACCGGGATCCCTAGATTAGAATAGATATGAGTCGAGTCTGAGATGCCGAGTCAAGAATTGAATTACAGATTGTATAGATTATGTTTCGTAGATTACGATCCATGTTTTAGTTACTGTTTTATATTGAATCAAATTTCAGATTATGATACATGCAGTGATATATGTTCCATGCTTTTATGTTAGTTTAGTTAATTGTATGTATACATTGTTTATACTGAGATTTATTCTCACCGGAGTTATCCGGCTGTTGTCTTGTTTGTATGTGTGCATGACAACAGGTGGGACAGGATCAGGGTCAAGAAGATGATGAGAGAGAGGACAAGTTAGCGTGGTGATTCCGGACTTGTTGTAGATATGGTTTTGACACTTGACATCTAGTAGTTGAACCTTAGTCTAGTTTGAATGCTTGTTGTACATGATTGTACTTTTACACTGAAATGTATATTAGTTAAATTATATTACGTTCCGCATTTGCGTTTTAAAAAGAAAAAAAATTTCTTTAACCCTGTTTATCTTAATTAATAATTAAATCCCAAAGATTATTAAGAAGATGATTAGCGTCCGGGTCCCCACAATGGGTCTGATGAACCGTATATTCCAGAGATATCTCGATGATTTCGTGATTATTTTTATTGATGATATATTGATTTATTCGAAGAATATGATTGAACATGCCGAGCATTTGAGAACTGTATTGAGAATTCTGAGGGCTGAGAAATTATATGCCAAACTGTCCAAATGTGAATTCTGGTTGAGACATGTTGTATTTTTGGGGCATATTATATCCGGAGACGATATTTCTGTTGATCCCAGCAAGGTTGAGGCTGTGATTAGTTGGCCGAGACCGATATCTGTGCCAGAGATACGCAGTTTTATGGGTTTAGCAGGTTATTATCGTCGATTTATTAAAGATTTCTCGAGTATTGCCAAACCGATTACTCAGTTGACTCAGAAGAATGCTCCGTTTGTATGGTCTGAAGACTGTGAGTCCAGTTTTCTTAAGTTGAAGAAGAGACTGACCAGTGCTCCGATCTTGACTATTCCATCAGGTACTGGTGATTTTTTTGTATATTGTGACGCTTCTCACAGAGGGTTGGGATGTGTTATGATGCAGCGAGGCCATGTCATCGCTTATGCTTCAAGACAACTGAAGCCACACGAGACTCGCTATCCAATTCATGATCTTGAATTGGCAGCCATCGTCTTTGCATTGAAGATATGGCGACACTATCCTTACGGTGAGAAGTTCGAGACTTATTCTGATCATCATAAAAGCTTGAAATATCTCTTTTCACAGTCAGAGTTGAATATGAGACAGCGAAGATGGCTTGATTTATTGAAGGACTTTGATTGTGAAATCAAGTACTATCCGGGAAAATCCAATGCAGCAGCAGATACACTGAGTCGAAAGGTAAGTTCTTTATCTTTATCGAAGATTGATGTTTCGAATTTGATAGAAGATTGCTGTTTGTTTGGATTGGTATTTGAAACAGATAGTAGACCGTTGGGACTTTATACTGTTCAAGTCGAACCAGAGCTGATTTTGAGAATTAAAGCGGCTCAGAAAGGTGATCAGAATGTGAAGAATTCGGTATCGATGGTCAGAGCAGGGCATCGATCATAGTATCAGGTACGAGATAGTGTACTGTATGTGAATAATCGTCTTGTTGTGCCGAATGTTTCAGATTTGAAACGACAGATCTTGTCAGAAGCGCATAGCAGTCGATTTAGTATTCATCCTAGTGGCAGAAAGATGTATAATGATTTGAAACGACAGTTCTGGTGGAAACAAATGAAAGCTGATATTACTGAGTTTGTATCCAGATGTCTGAATTGCCAGCAGGTGAAAACAGAAAGAAAGAAACCAGGAGGACTGTTACAGAGCTTATTTATTCCTGAATGGAAATGGGATCACATTTCCATGGATTTTGTGACGAAACTACCGAGATCCTCTCGAGGTTGTGATGCGATTTGGGTTGTAATTGACAGATTGACCAAAGCAGCATGCTTTATTCCATACAAGATGATGTACCGACATGACCAGATGGCAGAGATCTCTGTCAGAAAAGTGGTCAGATTGCACGGAGTGCCGAAGTCGATTGTTTCAGACCGTGATCCTCGGTTTACTTCGCACTTCTGGCAGAGCTTGCAGCAGGCTCTAGGTACGAAGTTACATCTGAGTACCGCATATCATCTACAGACCGACGGACAGTCAGAGCGGACTATCCAGACACTGGAGGATATGCTTAGAGCTGTAGTGCTTGATTTTAGCACTACGTGGCAGGATTCATTGCCACTTTGTGAGTTTTCGTACAACAATAGTTATCAGACGAGTATTGAGATGGCTCCTTTCGAGGCGTTGTACGGGAAGAAGTGTATATCCTCTTTGTATTGGGACGATATCTCTGAGGTTCCTGAGATTGGACCTGACATGATCAGAGATATGACTGAGAAAGTTAAACTGATTCAGAAAAGAATGAAGGCAGCTCAGGACAGACAGGCCAAATATGCCAATGTTCGACGAAGACCGTTGGTATTTGAGACAGGAGACCGGGTATTCTTGAAGATTTCTCCTTTCAAAGGCGTTGTCAGATTTGGCAAGAAAGGAAAACTGTCTCCACGATATATTGGGCCTTATGAGATTCTCGAGAAAATAGAAGATCGTGCCTATCGACTCGCCTTACCACCTTCTTTATCTGGGATACATGATGTCTTTCATGTATCGTTATTGAGGAAATATCTCTCTGATGTTTCACATGTTATTCAGCCAGACGAGGCCGAACTGGACGAGACACTGAGTTATTTCGAGAAGCCGATTCAGATTCTCGATCGAAAGGAAAAGCAACTCAGAACGAAGACTAGAATGGCTTGTAAAGGTTCAGTGGAGTCGTCATGACATCGAAGAAGCTACTTGGGAAACAGAGTCAGACATGAGACAGAGATTTCCCGAGTTATTTCACTGATGTGAGTATTTTGATTCAGCTTCTGTTATACATTTCTTTCTGATATCTGATTTGATTGCCTGTGATTTCGGGGACGAAATCGTATCTTAGGAGGGGAAAAATGTAATGTCCAAGATTTTGATTCTATTAATATGAGATTATTGATTATGAACTGATGTGATTATAGCCGGGCCATTCCGAGACCAGATTGGGCAAAGCATATGAATTGTACAAGTTTTGGACAGAACTAAATGTTCAACAAAATATGCTTCGGACAGAAGATGTGGCGCTCGGGCGGTTACCACCCGAGCGCCAATGATTAATCATGAGGGCAGAATCTCCCGCGCCCGGGCGGTAAGTTTTAACCGCCCGAGCGCCGAGCAAGCGCCCGGGCGGAAATTTATGACCGCCCGAGCGCCAACCAGAATTGAAGAAAAATGTGACACGTTGCTTTAACATCCAAGGGTATATATATATACTTCCTTCCTGCTGAATTAAAGGAAAAGAAAGAGGAAACGAAGAAGGGGAAAAGAGAAGTTCACAGAAAATCCTTACGCCTTTATATTTCGATCCGTCCGCTAGATTTTCAACCCGATTTCTGTACTGCGTTTCTATCGACGCAGGCTTCAACGGGACGTAAGTTTCATTGATTTCTGTTACGTTCTGAAATTATGATATTGAAGGAATCAGATATGATTCATATATGATGGTTCTGATATGTTAGACATCGTATAATCGAAACCGGATTGAAGAACGGATACCGTATAAAATTGTTATGATTTTCAGAGTTGATTTGACTGAGATTGATACCAGATTTGTATCGTTATCGGTTATGATTTGTGGGAATTGATATCTATTTATTTGTATTGCTGTGTATATTGAGATTGTGCAGTTATGCCGTTGAAACATAATTTGATTGAGTTCTGATTATATCCAGTATTGATTGAGTGGGGTATTGATATTGTATTCCTCGTTATTGTCATTGTCAGATTGAGTATTGAAAGATTTGAGTTCGAGACATCGACAGAGTCAGATTGACAGAGAGAAAGGTATAAATCAATGTTGATTCGGTATTGCACAACTCGAGTTAGATTTGACTTGAGTTTCCCAAAATCACATACTGAATGATTATTGCATTTATATTTGCAATTCTTGATATTTATATGCTTAGTCTATTGATCTATAGCAAAGCATGAGTTAGAGTTGGTCAGATCCGCCTAGTCTTTGGCAGAATTGCCATGGCAGAACCGCCAAGTCACTGGACTTTTGGATATATATCGATATACTGAGGAGAAGACCGACTCCTATTGCAGATCTTAGACAGCCAAAGTCTGGGACTAAGAACGTACCACCATCTAGCTGGGGTAGAGTAGATGGGAGAACGTTGCGTTCTTATTCAGATCGGGATCCCTAGATTAGAAATGAGTCGAGTCTGAGATGATGAGTCTAGAGTTTGAGTTACCGTTTTATATCGATTCATGTCTTTCAGATTTGATACATATTATGGATATCTGTTTCATGCTTTTATATATGTTTTATATGATTGCATGTTTACATTATTTATACTGGGATGTATTTCTCACCGGAGTTATCCGGCTGTTGTCTTGTTTGTATGTGTGCATGACAACAGGTGGGACAGGATCAGGGTCACGAAGAGAATGAGAGATTCAAGATTAGCGTGGAGATCCGGACTTAGAGTAGAGTGATTTTCAGTATTTGATGTAGTAGCTGAACTCTAGTTGCGATAAACATATGTTGTACATGATTTGTTCTTTATGTTGATATTTATATCAGAGTGATTACTTTACGTTTCCGCAATTGTATTTAAAAAAAAAAATTAGACACAGATTAATTAAATGATCCTAATAATGATTAAGAAGATAGATTAGGTTCGGGTCCCCACACAAGCCATAATAGCATTATCTTCCTCATAGGCTGAATATATTGCAGCCACTACAGCAGCATGTCAAGTCCTTTGGTTGAGAAGAATGTTAGCAAAACTTCAACAAGAATAAGAGGGACCGACTGAGATTTTTTGTCACAACAAAGCACCAATCTTTTTTAACATAAAATAAATTTCAAGAACTTGTTGGTTGAGGATAAATATGGGGAGAAATATTGATAAAGGAGTTGGGTTTTTTTAAAAAAAAAATTAATGACGAATTAAAGTTTGGGCAACATGCGTTCATGACCTATATATTTTTGGTTAAGGATTTCAATGATTTGTAGATTAGTTATGACTCTGTTTAGGTTTCAGATGTCAGCCTTCGGTTCGGGGTGCCACTATCAATTTGACTGTTTTTGGGTTTCGGATGTCACCCTTCATATTGAGGTGCCTCTGCCAACTTACTGGTTAATGAGTTTAAAGTGACCTTGAGACATCTGACTTGAATGACATCACTCTTTAGGGTCCTAAACTTCTTGAATACTTTCTCGAACATGCCAACAGTGGCACTCATAGGAAGCCAGTTTACATAAGTTGAGTAACCATCAGCAACAAAAATTGCAAAATCACAAATGATGAGACATACCGAAAAAGCAATAAATTCAACCAAAGACATAAGTCGTCTGACTGAAATAAGATAGACAATATATGTTCACCTATCATCCCTTCACTCTCAAGGTTAGTCCCATTATCAACTTGTACGGATGTAATCGAGTCGAGCCGAGCCGAACTCTTGAATGTTTGAGCTTGGTTCGTTTATAATCGAGCCGAGCTCGAGCTCTATTTAACGAATATATGCATGGCTCACGAGCTTATTCAAGCCTTTATCGAGCCTAAACAAGCTTAATAAATATGAATTATACATTTAAATTTTCATTAAATTAATTAAAAATAAATTATATATTTAAAGAAAATTATATTATTCTTATTAAAATTTGTAAATTTATTATAATAAATAAATTTAATAGATTTTTCTATATATTTCATAAATACTATGCAAAGTCAATAAATCAAATATCAAAACTATTATTTTTTCATCTAAAAGATTACTCATGAACTTACCAACGAACATGTTCACGAGCTAACGAGCCGAATACTGTAAAGCTTGAGTTTGGTTTGTTTATCTTAATGAGTCTCATTAAACGAGTTCAAACGAGCTTTTATCGAATCGAGTTTCGAATAGCTCACAAATAGTTTGGTTCATTTACATCCCTATCAACTTGCAAACAATCCTTTTTAGATGCCCGAAAGAAAATCAAATTCTCATCGGCAAAGAAAAGAAGCAATACTAAACGACTTGTAATCACAACTTTCACTCCCTTAAATAACCGGAAATCCACAGCTTAAGTATTAATAGACGACAAACCTTGAGCACACAAGACAAAAAAAATAAGGGGAAAGAGGGTCTTCGTGACGTAATCCCTGTTGAGGTGTCAAAGTACCAAAAAAACATGATTATTCTTGAAAGAATAATAAACTGATTTGATGCGAATTCCATTTAGTTTTTTATTATTCCGAATCCAATTCATACATACAAAGCCCACCATCGCATTATCTAAAATCAATATGCTCGGCATAAAATCGCTTTGAAAAGAATCAATAACGTAGGCTAAAACATGTCAAAATATATTTGTAATTGCTTGAGAAACAATTTTATAGCATGTATTGCATAGAATGATGGGCTAAAATCTTTCAAGCACTTCAGCTCTCTTGCCTTTGGAAATAAGGTAATAGGAGCGATGTGGGGACCCGGGCTCTAACTCAATTCTTTTCGGGATTAATCGGATCTTTATTCAAAAATGTGGGTCAAAATTTTTGCTTTTTAACATTAATTCAAATGTATATAAACATGCACAAGATAGTTCTTCATTTTATTTCAATAAACATAATTAGATGTCTTGTTTTAATACATTCATACAAGCCAGTGTTTAATACAAATTACAACCACAAGTAGTACAAGTCTAGTAAGAAACAACTAGTAATCTTCTGCGCCCGAAGTCACCACGTTATCTCGAACTCATCTCTGTCGTGACCCAGATCCTGCCCCACCTGTTGTTATGCACACATACAGACATAACAACAGCCGGAAACTCCGGTGAAAATAAATCCCAGTATAAAACATGTATGCATGCTAATACAAAATCATAAATCATGCATGAAAGCAATAAGAATGGGTTCCATAGTATATGAAACCAATCTATACGAGCATGCAACTCAAATCAAATCTTGTCTTGACTCGACTCGACTCTACTCTAGGGATCTCAGTGTGAATAAGACGTCACTGTCTGTCACCTACCCTCCCAATCGGGGTAACTGTACGTCTTATTCCTAGACTTCGGCTCTGTCTGTATCGAATGTCTACAATCGGATTGAATCTGATCCGAAGCGTCGATACCACCGAACGTCTAGTTTGGCAAGTCTGCCAATGACTCTCCTATCTCAAATGCTTGAATATAACTCTATAAACAAGGCATCATCATATCAAGAGATTTAAATATAATTCTATAAACAAATCAAAATCATATCAAAAGATAGACAACAATTCTAGTATGTGATTTGGTTGGAAAACTCAAATTAAATCTCATTTGAGTTGTGTCTTCCCCAAATAAAACATGAATTATACCTTTCGTCGCACAATCTGTCGTAGTCGAAGTCTCGCTATCAAAGTTGCCAATAGAATCTGAAATGGCATGATCAAAGTGCATTCTATCAATACATATAGGACTCAATCTTCAATCTGAATACAATTCGACGGCATAACGGCGGATTCTCGATATACCGATCCACTCATAAATCAACACGATGTAATCAATATCAACAATTCACCATTCTTTTCATAATACACATTAACTCTGAAATCTGAACATGTTAATTTATACATATGCTGGAATTCATAACAATTACATACAGTACCATTTCTTCGATCCGGTTGCGAATAACCGTTGCTTATAATCATAAAAACATATATCTACAAGCATATCCAAGTTTCCCCAACATCAATATCTCAAATCATGCAGGAAATGAATGAAACTTACATCCTCTTGTAGCCTTTGAAGTGAGGAACAAGAATTTAAGCTTGGATTAACTTTTGGATAAGTAAATCTTACACAATCAAATAGTAAAGATGGAAGAAAGCTTGGAACCCTTTTCTCCTTCGTTTCTCAGCTGATGGAAGTGTTAAAAATGAAGACTCAGCACAATTCTATATATATATATATATATGCCATGTGTCATCATAAGAAACAAAGGTGGCTTTCTCGCATGCAGCACCGCAGGTGCGCTCAAGCTTCAGCAGTCTATTCATTTTCCAAAATCGACGACCGCGGGTGCGCTACATATAAGACCGCTGGTGCGGTGACATCAACGCGGGTGCGGTTACATTTGGACCGCGGGTGCGGTGTCATTTCTGTAAATAATTTCCAACTCTCTGTCCATCAACCGCGGGTGCACTCTTTCTTGGACCGCGGGTGCGGTCTGCCCTTCATTCAAAATTCTAATTTTTCATGTCTCTCCTTTCCCCATCTCATTTATTGCTTCTCATTACATGTCATACATTCTCATATCTTTGAATATCGCATCAATGAAGACTAATAAATCTCAGGCCTTACATTTCTCCCCCTCTAAGAAATGATTTCGTCCTCGAAATCGCAGGCCATCAATCATATCATAAATGAAAAACAATATAATCAAAAGCTGAATAAATACTCACATCATGTAAACAACTCGGGATATTTCTGTCTCATATCTGCTTCTGTCTCCCAAGTCGCTTCTTCAGTGCCATGACGACTCCACTGGACTTTCACTAGCGGAATAGTCTTCGTTCTGAGCTGTTTTTCTTTCCGATAAAGAATCTGTATCGGTTGCTCAGTATAACTAAAAGTCTAATCAAGCTCAGCTTTGTCAGGCTGAATGACATGAGAAGCATCAGGAATATATCTACACAGCATTGATACATGAAATACGTCATGTATTTCAGATAGAGAAGGAGGAAGAACTAGTCGATAGGCTCGATCGCCAATCTTTTCAGGTATCTCATAAGGACTGAAGTATCTAGGAGACAACTTCCCGCGTTTGCCAAATCTGACAACGCCTCTGAAAGGAGAAATCTTCAAAAACACTCTGTCTCCTTGTTCAAATACTAGCGGTCTACGTCTGATATTGGCATACTTGGCTTGCCTATCATGTGCTGTCTTCATCCTCTTCTGAATTATCTTTACTTTCTCAGTCATTTCACGAATCATATCAGGCCCAAGTTCTGGTACCTCAGATATATCATCCCAGTATAGAGGAGATCTGCACTTCTTGCCATATAATGCTTCAAACGGAGCCATCTCAATGCTCGTTTGATAGCTGTTGTTATACGAGAATTCACACAACGGTAGTGAATCCTGCCAACTAGTGCCGAAATCTAGCACCACAGCTCTCAACATGTCTTCTAAAGTCTGGATAGTCCGCTCTGACTGTCCGTCGATCTGAGGATGATAAGCAGTGCTCAAGTGTAATGTCGTACCTAAGGCCTGCTGCAAACTGTGCCAAAAGTGTGAAGTGAATCGTGGATCACGATCTGATACGATAGACTTCGGCACACCATGCAATCTGACTACTTCTCTGATATAGGTCTCGGCCATCTGATTGTGTCTGTATGTCATTCTGTATGGAATACAACAAGCCGATTTGGCCAATCTGTCAATAATGACCCAAATTGCGTCACAGCCCCGGGATGATCGAGGTAACTTTGTCACGAAATCCATGGAAATGTGATCTCATTTCCATTCTGGAATAGATAGGCTCTGAAGTAAACCTCCAGGCTTCTTTCTTTCAGCCTTCACCTGTTGGCAATTTAAGCACTTAGACACAAATTCTGAAATATCTGACTTCATCTGTTTCCACCAGAATTATGTCTTCAAATCGTTGTACATTTTCCTGCCATCAGGATGAATACTAAACCGACTACAGTGCGCTTCTGACATAATTTGTTGTTTCAAGTCTGAAACATCTGGCACTACAAGACGGTTATTCACATACAGAACAAAATTATGTACCTGATATTCAGACTGATGTCCTGATCTAACCATCTGAATCGACTTCTGCACATTTTGATCAGTTCTTTGTGCCTCTTTAATCCTCATAATCAAATCTGGCTCAACTTGAATCGAAGCAAGTCTCAGCGGTCTACTATCTGTGTCAAATGCTAAACCAGACAAACAGCAATCCTCAACTAAATTCGAAACACCTATCGTCGATAAGGATAGGGCACATACCTTTCGACTCAAGGCATCTGCTGCTGCATTTGACTTCCCTGGGTAATATTTGATCTCGCAATCAAAATCTTTCAATAAATCGATCCATCTACGCTGTCTCATATTCAATTCTGATTGAGAAAACAGATACTTCAGGCTCTTGTGATCAGAGTAGATCTAAAATTTCTCGCCATAAAGATAATGACGCCAAATCTTCAATGCAAATACGATCGCCGCCAATTCAAGATCATGAATGGGATATCGAATCTCGTGTGGCTTCAGCTGTCTCGAGGCGTATGCAATCACATGACCTCGTTGCATAAGAATACATCCCAGCCCTCTGTGAGATGCATCACAATATACAACGAAATCGTCAGTACCTGAAGGAATCATCAAGACAGGTGCACTGGTCAGCCTCTTCTTCAACTCTAGAAAGCTGGATTGACAATCCGCAGACCACACAAATGGCGCATTCTTCTGTGTTACCTGGGTAATTGGCTTCGCAATGCTGGAGAAATCTTTAATGAATCGTCGATAGTACCCTGCCAGACCCATGAAACTGCGTATCTCTGGCACAGAAGTCGGTCTCGGCCAACTGATCACAGCTTCAACTTTACTCGGATCTACAGAAATACCGTCTCCAGATATGATATGACCCAAGAAGACAACCTGTCTCAGCCAAAACTCACACTTTGACAGTTTAGCAAATAAGCTTTCATTTCTCAACGTTTGCAACACAATTCTCAAATGATCAATTGGTGATATCCCGATCACAAATCAATCTTGGAATAGACAGATGATCCCTGTAACTGATCAAATAAATCGTCAATACGCGGCAATGGATATTTATTCTTTACCGTCGCCTTGTTCAGTTGCCGGTAGTCGATACACAATCTCATTGAACCGTCTTTCTTTCGTACAAAAAGTACTGGAGCGCCCCGAGGAGATACACTAGGTCTGATATATCCCTTGGCTAGAAGATCTTCTAGTTGTGCTTTCAATTCTTTCAACTCTATAGGTGCCATTCTATACGGAGTTCTCGAAATAGGAACGGTACCTGGAATAAGATCAATGCTAAAATCTACCTCTCGAGCTGGAGGTAACCCTGGGATCTCGTCAGGAAATACATCTGCAAACTCTCGTACTACTGGCAAATCTGCCAATGCCGGGCTCGATTTCTGTAGATCTACAGAATAAATAAGGAACCCCTCTGCTCCTTTTTGCAACAATCTACTCATAGTCAAAGCAGATACTAAGGGAATCCGAAATTTGGAACCCTTACCGTAGAATTTCCACTCTTCTGTCATTTCAGGTCTGAATATGACAATCTTGTGAAAACAGTCTACGGTGGCTCTGTACTTAGTCAACATGTCAATCCCAACAATACAATCAAAATCAGATAAGCCGAGTACAACACAGTCTAAGTCAATCTCATGTCCCTTAAACTGTAGTATACAATGTCTAACTGAAGTCACAGATATCAGACCACTTCCCAACGGAGAAGAAATAGATACTACAGTAGACAATGACTCGACAGGCAATGAATGCAATAACACAAAACGCTCAGATATGAATGTATGGGATGCGCCTGTGTCTATCAACACATATGCAGGATAACCGCAAAGAAAACAGTTACCTGCAATCACATCGTCCGGTGCATCTTGGGATTGCTCTTCCGTCAATGCAAACACTTGAGCATGTTGTCTAGGAGGTTGGCTCACTGTCTGGCCACCTCTGGCTCTAGGCTGGAAATGTGTAGGCGTGGGCTGGAAGGAATGGACAGACGAAGCTTGCCTCTCAGGTTGAGTCACTGAGGTAGATGACCTTGCACTCTGAAATCTCGGTGCACCTCTCTGGGGACAGACTCTGGCAAAATGTCCCTGTTGCCTACAAATATTACCTCGGCCCATGACTCCCTGACACTGCTCAGTGGCATGTCGGCCTCCACAAGTAGTGGAATACACACCTGTCACATCTGTACTCTGTCCAGGACCTCTCTGTCGTGACCCACTGGAGCTTGACGAACTGCTCCCTGATCTCTTAAACTGCTTACCCTTAACTTTCAAAGAATCCTTCTTGCCACTACTACTGCTTCCACTATCAAATTGAGGAGGAGGTGATGGAAACTGGGCGGCAGGCTGTGGCGGTCTCTGACTCTGAGCACTATAAGAAGCTCCTCGCTGCCTGATCAAGCCAGCCTAGAGGCTCCCTTTACTCGGTTCAGTGCATCAAAAAAGGTGTTAGGTCGTCCCGTGTTCACCAAAGTAAAAATGTCCGGATTCAAACCATTGATGAATTGATCGGCGACCGATTCATCATTTCCTGCCACATGTGGCGCAAATCGGAGCAAGGAAGAAAATTTGGCAACATACTCTTCTATGTTCCACTGCTCCTGTCTCAAGTTTGCAAATTCTGCCCCTTTATCTTTTCGATATGACACTGGAAAGAAACGTTGATAAAATTCATCTTTAAATACTTTCCAAGTAATATCGATACCTCTATGCTCCAATACTCGTTTCGTTGTAAGCCACCAGCTCTTGGCCACTTCTTGCAACTGATGCCCAATTAATTTCACTCTTCGTTCATCTGTATAGGCAAGAGATTCAAACAACATCTCTATATCGTCTAACCAGTTCTCGCAGTCCACTGCATTTTCTGTACCTTGCAATGTCGATGGTCGGAAAGACTGGAACCGTTTCAACAGAGTCTCCATCGGTGTAGCAGTGACGTCCATAGGATCATTCGACGTACTGCCCTGTTCTGGCACCGGTGGACGCAAAGGCACTGCTGCTCTTCTAGGAGGCATATCTGATATTCAAACAGGTTAGTACACAGTCTATACAAACTGTCCCAGCCCTCCTCTGATCATATACCTCTGATCCAGAATCGGTTTTGATTCAGTCTTTACAAATACATGCTGCAATCAACTCAGATAACAATACAACATGTAATAAGGAAATCAATAAATCATGCTAGCACATCATAAGCAAGGAAGGAGACTCGATCTATCCCGCTCATTCTATTCTATCTCAGTCTACAGAACCTACTGCTCTGATACCACCTGTTGTGGGGACCCGGGCTCTAACTCAATTCTTTTCGGGATTAATCGGATCTTTATTCAAAAATGTGGGTCAAAATTTTTGAAACAAGCACAAGATAGTTCTTCATTTTATTTCAATAAACATAATTACATGTCTTGTTTTAATACATTCATACAAACCAGTGTTTAATACAAATTACAACCACAAGTAGTACAAGTATAGTAAGAAACAACTAGTAATCTTCTGCGCCCGAAGTCACCACGCTATCTCGAACTCATCTCTGTCGTGACCCAGATCCTGCCCCACCTGTTGTTATGCACACATACAGACATAACAACAGCCGGAAACTCTGGTGAGAATAAATCCCAGTATAAAACATGTATGCATGCTAATACAAAATCATAAATCATGCATGAAAGCAATAACAATGGGTTCCATAGTATATGAAACCAATCTATACGAGCATGCAATTCAAATCAAATCATGTATTGACTCGACTCGACTATACTCTAGGGATTCCGGTGTGAATAAGACGTCACTGTCTGTCACCTACCCTCCCAATCGGGGTAACTATACGTCTTATTCCTAGACTTCGGCCCCGTCTGTATCGAATGTCTACAATCGGATTGAATCTGATCCGAAGCGTCGATACCACCGAACGTCTAGTTTGGCAAGTCTGCCAATGACTCTCCTATCTCAAATGCTTGAATATAACTCTATAAACAAGGCATCATCATATCAAGAGATTTAAATATAATTCTATAAACAAATCAAAATCATATCAAAAGATACACAACAATTCTAGTATGTGATTTGGTTGGGAAACTCAAATTAAATCTCATTTGAGTTGTGTCTTCCCCAAACAAAACATGAATTATACCTTTCGTCGCACAATCTGTCGTAGTCGAAGTCTCGCTATCAAAGTTGCCAATAGAATCTGAAATGGCATGATCAAAGTGCATTCTATCAATACATATAGGACTCAATCTTCAATCTGAATACAATTCGACGGCATAACAGCGGATTCTCGATATACCGATCCACTCATAAATCAACACGATGTAATCAATATCAACAATTCACCATTCTCTTCATAATACACATTAACTCTGAAATCTGAACATGTTAATTCATAGATATGCTGGAATTCATAACAATTACATACGGTACCATTTCTTCGATCCGATTGCGAATAACCGTTGCTTATAATCATAAAAACATATATCTACAAGCATATCCAAGTTTCCCCAACATCAATATCTCAAATCATGCAGGAAATGAATGAAACTTACATCCTCTCGTAGCCTTTGAAGTGAGGAACAAGAATTTAAGCTTGGATTAACTTTTTGATAGGTAAATCTTACACAATCAAATAGTAAAGATGGAAGAAAGCTTGGAACCCTTTTCTCCTTCGTTTCTCAGCTGATGGAAGTGATAAAAATGAAGACTCAGCACAATTCTATATATATATATGCCATGTGTCATCATAAGAAACAAAGGTGGCTTTCTCGCATGCAGCACCGCGGGTGCGCTCCATCTAGAGCGCAGGTGCGCTCAAGCTTCGGCAGTCTATTCATTTTCCAAAATCGACGACCGCGGGTGCGCTACATATAAGACCCCTGGTGCGGTGACATCAACGCGGGTGCGGTTACGTTTGAACCGCGGGTGCGGTGTCATTTTTGTAAATAATTTCCAACTCTCTGTCCATCAACCGCGGGTGCACTCTTTCTTGGACCGCGGGTGCGGTCTGTCCTTCATTCAAAATTCTAATTTTTCATGTCTCTCCTTCCCCCATCTCATTTATTGCTTCTCATTACATGTCATGCATTCTCATATCTTTGAATATCGCATCAATGAAGACTAATAAATCTCAGGCCTTACAAGCGAGTTCCATTCTGCAATGTCACCTTGATTATTAAGATTCAATAAAGCAGCCCGAATGACACCATTACCAATCTCTGAAGAGAGTTTTGATAAAAGAATGTTGTAAATCCATCCTCTCCCACAAGGACTCCTAGTCCTTGCGGTACTATTATATCAAAACTCTCATATAATTAATATATATATATAATATATTTATTACCTTTTAATAATACATGATATTTAATACCATATGTACATATATTTTATATCACCATATAAAATGTATGTATGTATATATATATTATAAAATTAACTCATTGGTTAATTTAATTCTAGACTCCTCTAGAATATTTATGAGAATTTGTACATGTTATTAGTCATCACTACTTGCACAATCATTTAATCAGTAAATTCTCAATTCACTAACTAAATGATTTCGGACTCATTATAACCCCGATCGACGATCCGAGAGCATCGATGTATCGAGGATATAAGTCTTGTTCATATAATGAAAAAAGAAAATTTTGAAAAACAAAATTTTTATTTACCATATTGGATTGCTGCCAGTTTAATAAACTACTTGACCCAAAAAGGCAGTTCCACTCTCCTTCCTTAACTAGAAATTAAGCTAACTTTCATTTCTTTCACCCTATGGAATCAACTTATAAACTTATTTATAAGTTTCATGTATGATCTCCATCAAACTTTAAGTCGCCAAATTCAACTCCTTGAATTTTACCTTCTCAACGGGAACACAGAGTCTGATACTTGTGTGACCCTCAATGGTTCAGGGATACAGCTAGCCGTGAGTTCACATTTCCATGTGATTCTGTGGGGACCCGGACGCTAATTCAAGTCTTAATCATTATTAATGTTAAATATAACAATTAAGAAAAGTGGGACTAAATTTTTTTTTCTTTTTGAATTATAAATGCGGAAACGTAATGTAATCTATTTAATATACATGTCAGTAAAAAAGTACAAATCGGGTACTACCAGTTTCTATCTCAACTAGGTTTAACATCTATACATCAAGTGCTAAATCATATTCTGCTTCTGGGCCCGGATCTCCACGCTAACTAAAATCTCTAATCCTCTTCCTGATCCTGATCATGTCCCACCTGTTGTCATTCACACATACAAACAAGACAACAGCCGGATAACTCCGGTGAGAATTACATTCCCAGTATAAATCATGTATACATGCATTTCATATAAATAGATATAACAGCATGAAAAAAATATTCATAACATGTATCAAAATCAGAAACATGAATCAATACAAACTCTGAATCACACTCTGTGACTCTTAGACTCTGACTCAACTCATTCAATCTAGGGATCCCGATCTGAATAAAAACGTAACAATCTTTCACCTACTCCCTTGGTCGCGGTGACGGTACGTTCCTATTACGGACTTTTGTCCGAGCTATACCGAATATCGGAAATAGAAGTCGTTCTTCTTCTAAGTCACATCGATATGACCAAACGTCCGGTGTCTTAGCGGTTCTGTCCAAGACTAGGCACATCAGCCCTGGCATATCTTGCCGAACCTCTGTGACAATGTGCAATGGCCCAGCGACTATTCTATCACTATTGGGCCCCACTGTCACGAGATCAATCGCCTACGACTAAGCGCATCAGCCTATGACTCAATACATAAATCAATAGACCAAAGATAACAATCACATCAATTGCAAATATAAATGCAATAAGATGAAGTATGTGATTTTGGAAAACTCCAGTCAAATCTAACTCGAGTTTTGCAATCCCGCATCAACATCAATTTATACCTTTCGTTTCGTTCTCTCGATCTGACTCTGTCGAAGTCTCGAACTCCCTGCCTATCAAATCAATCTGCCAATAACAATATCGAATACATTGTATCAATGTATAACTCAATTCAAGACATGTCCTGATCAATACTCAAATCAAACATAATCTGATCCATATCAATGATATCATAATACAATCTTAATCAATACTGAATCTGATCAAAATCAATCTACTGATGTTTCAACGGCATAACAATACAGTCTCGGTAACCCCGTTAATCTCAACATCATAGATATAATACTACAACTCATAATCGATATTAATACGAATCATAATCTTCAATAATCACTTATAACAATCGCAAATCTATATAATCTTGATCATATCAACTCTAAAAATCATAACAATTATATAATCAGTCCGTTCTTCGATCTGACTTCAATTATATACTGATCAGTACACCCAGAACACAATATATCAGTCAAATCATAATTCCCCCAATATCCTAATTTCACATGATATCAGAATTCAATAAAACTTACGTCCTGTTGTAGCTGTCGTCGCTAGGAACTCGGTACTGTACTCGGATTCAAATTCAGACGGTCGGATTTCTTACAAGTCGAATTAAACTCTTCGAAGGAATTTGGAAATTCCCTGGCCCTCAGTTTCTTTTCCTCTGGTTTCTTAGCTTAAGGAAGGGAAGTATATATATATATATATACACACACGTTGCATGTAGGGGCAAGTGGCTTGTTTTCGTTTTGCATGTCACGTGCATATGCGCGCCTAAGCCCTGCGCATATGCGCCGGAAGTTCTATCCGGAACTTAGCTACTGGACTACTCGCGCATATGCGCGCACACAAGCAGCGCATATGCGCGAGACCTTCTGGTCACGCACAATTCTTACCACACAACTCGCACATATGCGCGCCCACTTTTCGCGCATATGCGCGAGGTGTTCTTCCCATCTCGCGCATATGCGCGCATCTGTGTCGCGCATATGCGCGTGGTGTACTGTCCTCGCACATTTGTCGTGTCTTTTCTCGTCTTTCCTGGTCCGATCCTTTCCGTCTAAAATCACATCAATTTATCCCCAAGTCATTTCAGATTACGATAATCAAATTCTTGGGCCTTACATTTCTCCCCCCTAAGATCCGATTTCGTCCTCGAAATCATAGGCAATCAGATCATATCACAGGTAACCATATCATACCAGGAAGAAATGTATAACGGAAGTTAATCATAACACTCAGCACAATAAAATGATTCTAGAATCTATGTCTCATCTTGGCTTCTGTCTTCCAATTAGCTTTTTCGATATTCTAACAACTCTATTGAACTTTCACTAGCATAATAGTTTTCATTCTGAATTTTCTTTATTTTACTGATTCTGATTTCAATCTGGAATAATAATTCAAGAAATATAATATCATAATATAACTCGAAGTAACTCTGATAAAAATCAGTCTCAACATATTGGCTATACAACATCCGTATATCCCAAATCAACAGCTCATAACAAATCAACATCGTGATCTACCATTATATATGTCTAAGTTAAATCAATTCAATATTCAATCTCTTATATCAAATACCAATGGTTATCGTCTTACATTGGCAGATTCAATCTGTCTATTCTGATCTGTCTTCACTTTTCTCTGAATCAGTTTCATTTCTTCAGTCATATCTCTGATCATATCAGGCCCAATCTCAGAAACCTCAGAGATATCATTCTAATACAGAAGGTAATCTGTAATTCTTATCGTACAATACCTCAAACGATGTTATTTTAGTACTCGTTGAATAACTGTTGTTGTACGAAAATTCACGACATGAAAATAAATCCTGCCGACTAGTGCTAAAATCAAGTACTATCGCCCTAAGCATATCCTCTAGTGCCTGGATAGTAGTCCGCTCTGACTGTCCGTCAGTCTGTGAATGATATGCGGTACTCAGGCATAGTCTCATACCTAGGGTCTGCTGAAACTCTGCTCCAAAGTGCGAAGTAACCGAAGATCACTGTTTGAAACACTCGACTTCGGCACTCTATACAATCTGACTACTTCTCTGACATAGATTTCTGTCATCTGGTCATATCTGTACGTCATCTTGTACAAATGAAACATAAAGATTCAGTCAATCTGTCCATCACGACCCAATCATGTCTAAACCTCGGGAGGATTTCGGTAGCTTCGTCACAAAACCCATGGAAATGTGATCCACTTTCCATTCAGGAATAAATAAGCTCTATAATAATCCCCCGGTTTTCTATTTTTCTGTCTTTACCTGCTGGCATTTCAGACCTTTCGATACAAATTCTGTAATATCTGATTTCATCTGTTTTTCTCAAAAACTGTCTTTTCAAATCACTGTACATTTTTCTGCCATCAGGACGATTACGGAATCGACTACTGTACATTTTTGACAATATCTGTCATTTCAAATCTGAAATATTCAGCACAATAAGACGGTTACTCGCATATAACACACTGTCACAAACCTGATATTCTGATCGATACTCTGTTTTGATGTCAATATCGAGTTCTGAACATTCTGATCAACTTTTTGAACTGCTTTAATTCTCAAATCAGCTCTGGTTCGGACTGTACAATATAAATTCTCCACTGTTTACTATCTGTTTCAAACACGGATTCAGAACAACAGCAATATTCAATCAGATTCAAACATCACTCATCGATACTGATCTGCTAAACTCATAGAACGGTAATTTCTGACAATATTATCGATCTCAGCCAACTGATCACAACTTCAACTGTGCTAAGATCAACCGATATACTATCTTCGGATCTAACGTGTTCCGAATACAATCTGTCTCGGCCAAGATTCACATTTCAACAGTTTCTGTATACAACATTTCAATTCTCAGAATATGCAATACAATTTTCAAATGTTCAATCTTATCAGTCATATGCTTCAAATATCTCAGGATATCATAGATAAAACGAGCATAAAATCATCAGAATACTTCTGAACACACGGTTCATCAACCCACAAACATAGCTGAAGCATCCCAAATAGAAATATTCAATCAAATGTAACTCTCGGCTAGAAATCTTCTAACTGGTCTTTCAAGTCTTTCAATTTAATCGGTATCATTCTGTACTGTGTTCTAGAAATAAGAATAGTACCTTGCATTCATTCAATGCTAGAATCTATCTTTCTGACTGGAAGCAACTCTGAAATTCCAATTGAGAAAACATCAGAAATTTCATATACTACTGGCAAATCAGCCAATGATAAACTCGATTTCAGTAATCAACTGAATGCATAAGGAATCCCTCTGTTCCTTTCCATAACAATCGAGTCCTCAACATCGTTCATATCCAAGGAATTCTAAATCTAGAATTCTTACCGTAATTTCCGTTCATCAATCATATCTATCTGAATCTTTCAATCTTCTGGAAAAATCAACGGTAACTTTGTACTTGATCAACATATCATTACCGATAATAAAATCGAAATCGGACAACCCAAGTACAATATGATCTAACTCAATCTAATATCTGTCATACTGTAGCATATAAGATCTAACAGATGTCATTGATACAAGACATCTCCCAAACAGAAAAGAGATCACTACTACAGCATATAATAACTCAATAGACAACACATATATCAATGCAATTCATTTAAGAATAATCGGATATAATGCATTAGTATCTATCAATACATATGGAAAATAACCATACAGGAACAATTACCTGTCACCATCTTCTCAGATGAGTTCTGGGCTTGTTCCTTGATCAAGGCACCACTCTGGCCTTGGTTGTGGTTGAGAAGTCGTCGGTGGTTGGAAAGAGTGAACCACCGGTGATTGTCTTTCAGGCGGTGCCACTGATCCAGATGGTTCTGCTCCCTGAGATCTTCGGGAACCTTTCAGTGGACATACTCTAGCGAAATGTCCTGATCGTTTGCTGATATGGCAACTACCAAATACTCCTTGGCATTGCTCGGTGGGATATCTCCCTCTGCAAGTGCTGCAATAAACTCCCGTATAACTCTTGCTAGAACCACTGGAGCTCGACGAACCACTCCCTAACTTCTTAAACTCTTTCTTGTGAGCTTTCAAGAAATCTTTCTTTCCACCACTGCTACTACCAGTCTCAAGTCCGAGAGGTGGTTGCTGTGGTCTCGATGCTAGAGGCACAAACGAAGCTCCTTTCTGTCTCATCAGACTGGCTTCGGCTCTCTTGGCTCAACTCAGAGCATCAACAAAATTATAGGGTCGGCCTGTGTTTACCAATGTCAATATCTCAGGATTCAATCCTTTAACAAACTGATCAGTCACAACTTCATCATTCTCAGCCACGTTAGGAGCAAAACGTAGCAAGGTAGAAAATTGCGCAATATATTCTTCAATGTTTAGCTGACCCTGTTTCAAATTTTTAAATTCTGCCCTCTTATCTTCTCGGTACGAAACTGGGAAAAACCTTCGATAAAATTCCACTTTGAAGATTTCCCAAGTAATCACTGTACCACGCTGTTCTAAGACTCCTTTGGTTGTAATCCACCAGCTCATTGCGATCTCCTGTAACTGATGCCCAATTAGTGTAACTCTACATTCATCCGAGTACTCAAGTGAATCAAACAATATCTCTATATCATCTATCCAGCTCTCAGAATCAACAGTCGTCTCAGTACCCCTCAGAATCGGCGGTGTCAATGACTGAAACCTCTTCAACTGTATTTCCATCGGAGTTTCTGACACATCCATCTGACTAGTCGAAATACTACCCGGTTCTAGGATTATTCGAGGAGGATTATCTGATTACAAAAATAATTAGTAATCAAATACAACAAACCTGTTTTAGTCCTCTTCTGATCATCTTACTGCTGATCAAGAATCGGTTCTGATACATTTTCAAGTAATACATATTCCCAATCAAATCAAATAAACAGGTAAACATGTATTAAAGCAGTAAATCATGCTAGCAATCAAAAGCAAAGAAAGAAAACTCATTCTACCCAGCTCACTAGCTCCTATCTCAGTCTAAAGGATCTATCGCTCTGATACCACCTGCTCTGGGGACCCGGACGCTAATTCAAGTCTTAATCATTATTAATGTTAAATATAACAATTAAGAAAAGTGGGACTAAAATTTTTTTTTCTTTTTAAATTATAAATGCGGAAACGTAATGTAATCTATTTAATATACATGTCAGTAAAAAAGTACAAATCAGGTACTACCAGTTTCTATCTCAACTAGGTTCAACATCTATACATCAAGTGCTGAATCATATTCTGCTTCTGGGCCCGGATCTCCACGCTAACTAAAATCTCTCATCCTCTTCCTGATCCTGATCATGTTCCACCTGTTGTCATGCACACATACAAACAAGACAACATCCGGATAACTCCGGTGAGAATTACATTCCCGGTATAAATCACGTATACATGCATTTCATATAAATAGATATAACAGCATGAAAAAAATATTCATAACATGTATCAAAATCAGAAACATGAATCAATACAAACTCTGAATCACACTCTGTGACTCTTAGACTCTGACTCGACTCATTCCTAATCTAGGGATCCCGATCTGAATAAGAACGTAACAATCTCTCACCTACTCCCTTGGTCGCGGTGACGGTACGTTCTTATTACGGACTTTGGTCCTAGCTATACCGAATATCGGAAATAGAAGTCGTTCTTCTTCTAAGTCACATCGATATGACCAAACGTCCGGTGTCTTAGCGGTTTTTTCCAAGACTAGGCACATCAGCCCTGGCATATCTTGCCGAACCTCTGTGACAATGTGCAATGGCCCAGCGACTATTCTATCACTATCGGGCCCCTCTGTCACGAGATCAATCGCCTACGACTAGGCGCATCAGCCTATGACTCAATACATAAATCAATAGACCAAAGATAACAATCACATCAATTGCAAATATCAATGCAATAAGATGAAGTATGTGATTTTGGGAAACTCCAGTCAAATCTAACTCGAGTTGTGCAATCCCGCATCAACATCAATTTATACCTTTCGTTTCGTTCTGTCGATCTGACTTTGTCGAAGTCTCGAACTCCCTGCCTATCAAATCAATCTGCCAATAACAATATCGAATACACTGTATCAATGTATAACTCAATTCAAGACCTGTTCTGATCAATACTCAAATAAAACATAATCTGATCCATATCAATGATATCATGATACAATCTCAATCAATACTGAATCTGATCAAAATCAATCTACTGATGTTTCGACGGCATAACAATACAGTCTTGGTAACCCCGTCGATCTCAACATCACAGATATAATACCACAACTCATAATCGATATTAATACGAATCATAATCTTCAATAATCACAGATAACAATCGCAAATCTGTATAATCTTGATCATATCAACTCTAAAAATCATAACAATTATATAATCAGTCCGTTCTTCGATCTGACTTCAATTATATACTGATCAGTATACCCAGAACACAATATATCAGTCAAATCATAATTCCCCCATATCCTAATTTCACACGATATCAGAATTCAATAAAACTTACGTCCTGTTGTAGCTGTCGTTGCTAGGAACTCGGTACTGTACTCGGATTCAAATTCAGACGGTCGGATTTCTTACAAGTCGAATTAAACTCTTCGAAGGAATTTGGAAATTCCCTGGCCCTCCGTTTCTTTTCCTCTGGTTTCTTAGCTTAAGGAAGGGAAGTATATATATATATACACACACGTTGCATGTAGGGACAAGTGGCTTGTTTTCGTTTTGCATGCCGCGCGCATATGCGCGCCTAAGCCCCGTGCATATGCGCCGGAAGTTCTATCCGGAACTTAGCTACTGGACTACTCGCGCATATGCGCGCACACAAGCCGCGTATATGCGCGAGACCTTCTGGTCACGCACAATTCTTACCACACAACTAGCGCATATGCGCGCCCACTCTTCGCGCATATGCGCGAGGTGTTCTGCCCATCTCGCGCATATGCGCTCATCTGTGTCGCACATATGCGCGAGGTGTACTGTCCTCGCACATTTGTCGTGTTCTTTCTCGTTTTTTCCGGTCCGATCCTTTCCGTCTAAAATCACATCAATTTATCCCTAAATCATTTCAGATTACGATAATCAAATTCTCGGGCCTTACAGATTCGGAATAAAATTTATTCTTACTCTGGCTTACCCTTGTTATCCCCATTTTTTCATCAACTCCTCGCGCATATGCGCGAGGTGTACTGTCCTCGCACATTTGTCGTGTTCTTTCTCGTTTTTCCCGGTCCGATCCTTTCCGTCTAAAATCACATCAATTTATCCCCAAATCATTTCAGATTACGATAATCAAATTCTCGGGCCTTACAGATTCGGAATAAAATTTCTTCTTACTCTGGCTTACCCTAGTTATCCCCATTTTTCATCAACTCCTTGATCAAGAATGTCAGAACTCATTTCTGATTGCACCCATCGGATCATGGTAAAAACGTCTAGTAGCATCGCCCCATGAGTTTCTAGGTATCAATGATCGTACCTACAAGAACTTTTTTTCATGGTTAGCATACAGACGGTCCCTTCAACACATATATCTCAATCGAATATGCAAATATTGATATATTGAGAGTTGCATATATATTCGATAACAATGTGATTTATATTTTAGTACTAATAGTGGCATGGTATGTGTAATTAGGAAAACACCTTTATCTAAAGCACATTACTTGCTCTGGCCAGATACTCCTTGTACTATTAACTCATCAGATCACATAGAATATTTTCACCCGTAAGAAAATAGCGAATCCTTGACTACAATGCATTTACTCCTACGTATTTCAAACCTCACCACCTGATGATCTTCAATGGAGTCGGTAAACAGATCAAAGTGCATACTAGTACATATAGCCCCTACATTGTCCCGGGTCAAATCATTAATGATGTACAACCATAACTGCGGACTATTTTACTCGATAAGTGAGAACCACTTGGACAGTACGAGAGAAGGTAGTTCAGGGCATAATCACATGATCACCCATCTATGTGAATGGACATTTTCATGCCCTTGTCAATGAAACATGACGTTTATATCACAGATGCTAGTCTCGAGCTCAAACGACATTTATCTTTGTTTTAGGTGGCTGATTCGACTAGAAACTTGTTTAGAATATTGATACACTTCCTAATGAGTTTCATGATCTTACGATTAGAAGCATAACTCATGGTACCTATTGTATATTCAAGGACTTTGTCTATGCAGTTTGCATAGGTATACAGATAAAGCATAATGCCTGAATAAAATCATAAAATATTACTAAAATAAAGATTGTTTTACATTAGAGTCAATAAAAGCTCAAGCCACAAGTTGGCTTGCTAGACACCTACTCTAACATATCCACCACTTGATCGGTGAATTCAGCAGCAACTTCTAAATCCTGTATAGAAGGATTAGAGGATGAAAATAGATGGATCAACATATTGAGTGGTAATATCTGCCAAACTTTGTTCATCAGTACACCAAACTCCCTCAAAGTTGCTCAGAACTTAATGATATTGGTTGACGATGGGTTAACGCCGAAGAACGGAAAAACTTAGTAATTCGGTCCTCGTGACTCAACCAGTTAACTCTTGACCTTTGTTGCCAATAAATTTCCACTTTCCCGGGCAGCTTTACAATCTCTCTTTCCATCGTTTGAATCCGATCATAATTGTATCTGTTATTATGAGAGCTCATCTAACTGTTCAGCTCCTTTCGAAAAGATTTAATTTTTCTTCCCAGTTGGTTGAAATAGTTACCTGACCAAGCTTTTAACTCCCCTAGGCAATGAGAAAGCTTGCCAGATAGGTTGGTATTCGTATCCAAACTTTACCAACTCCTATGGACAATATCTGAAAAATCCTATTCTAGCACTCATTTATGCTCTCAAACAAAAAACGTTCAGAGACGTGGCCATCTTGATGTTAGGGGCTTTAGACAATATCGAAGAGATCGGTCTGTGATCGGACCTCAAAAAATGCCAAGATCTCATCCTTTGCCAATGGGAAGTGTTGGTCCCACGTACGACAATTTGAGATAATAAATATGAAAATGAAAAATTGTTAGGGTAAAAACAACGAGTAAGATGAAAAGAATTCCATTATAATATTTTGATGGTCTACAACCATTGTAAGGCCCGTGATTTTATTACCGTAATCCGAGATTAATCTGAAATGATTTATCTATTAATTGAGATGATTATGGATGAAACGGATCAGACCGGGAGAGCCGAAAGAATAATTGACATTTTGTGCAAGAAGAGTTCGGCGCATATGCGCGACGTGTATGGGCGCACATGCGCGAGGAAGAGAGAACCTTGCGCGCACATGCGCGAAGAAAGACGCGCATATGCGCGAGCAGCTCATGGCGAAGGCAGAGGACCTCGCGCATATGCGCGAGATAGGGCGCGCATATGCGCGAGGAGGTGTATCGGTACGACTCGAGTCCAGAGAATGTCGCGCACATGCGCGGAAGGACGTCGCGCATATGCGCGACTTGCTGTAAGTTCGGACAGAACGTTCGGCGCATATGCGCGGGACTTGGGCGCGCATATGCGCCAGGCATGCATCACGAAAAATCGACATTTGGTCTCTTGGAGTGCAACGTGTGTATATATATATATATATATACATTACACAAATTGATTCAGAGGAAGAAAAGGAAACCGAGGGAAAGCTTGAGGAATTTTCAATTCTTTGATCGTAAATGTAGGATTGTGAAAGATCCGCTGATCTGATTTTAAATCCGACTTCAGTACCGAGTTCCTAACAACGTAGGCTACAACTGGACATTGGGTATGGACAGAGTTGACTTCAATACTTCGTCTTCGTCGGACCGAGAAGATAAAGGTATAAATTAATGTTGAGTTGGGATTGCACAACTCGAGTGAGGTTTGGCTCGAGTTTCCCTAAATCACATACTTTACTTTATTGCATTGATATTTGCATTGATGTGATTGACGTACTTGTTCTCTTGATTTATAGATAGCAGGTATTAGACGAGTAATTTTGTGACAGAAGTGCCGGATAGTGGCGGGATCGCCACGGGCACATTGCACGATGTCACAAGATAGTGTATTGACGATAGTGCCAAAGTCTGTCACCGGATGTTTGGCTATCGATGTGGATAGAATTATAACTTCTTCTATTACTGATGATCGATATTATATCGATGTGGATAGAATCGGAGCTTCTTCTATTACTGGTGGTCGGTACCGTATCGATGTGGATAGAATCATAACTTCTTCTATTACTGATGGTCGATATCATATCGATGTGGATAGAATCGGAGTTCTTTCTATTACTGATGATCGATACTATACCGATGTGGATAGAATACGAGCTTCTTCTATTACTGGTGATCGATACCATATCGATGTAGATAGAATTGGTATTTCTTCTATTACTGGTGATCGATACCCTATCGACGTGGATAGAACTGGAGTCTTTTCTATTACTGTTGGTCGATATGGGAATGCTAACTTCTGGAAACCGGGATCCCTAGACTAGGATTGAGTCTAGTCTTAAATCTGGAGTCATGAGTCTAATTGACAATTTATATTGATTTATGTTGATTATGTTCCTGAGTATGGTACATATCGATTTATGTTCCTGATGATGGTACATGTTTAGAATAGGATTTATTCTTGATATGGATTTATATTCTGATTTGAATACATGTTAGACATATCTGTTATATGCTTTTATATTGTTTATATGATTGCATGTATACATGATTTATACTGAGAATGTAATTCTCACCGGAGTTATCCGGCTGTTGTCTTGTTTGTATGTGTGCATGGCAACAGGTGAGATAGGATCAGGGTCAAGAAGAGAACGAGGCTGGACTAGATAGCGTGAAGATCCGGGCTTCGAATCAACTTAGGATTCAGCACTGATATATAGTTGAACCTAGTTGAATTCTTGTAGACAATACAAGATTTGTATGTTTATGTTTAGTATGTAATCTGAATTGAATTACATTTCGTTTCCGCTTTGTATTTTAAAAAAAAATTTAGACCCTGTTTATTATATAATTAATTGATAATTAAATCCCAAAGATGATTAAGAAGATGATTAGCGTCCGGGTCCCCACAACCACTTATTGTGATTCCAAAGAGAAACACACAATCTTTCAATACAGGAGAACTAACACCTCATAAATATTATAAAACTAAGCACTCAAATGCTATAAACTAATAAAAGACTCGAGAGTTGGATGCATTGAAGTGAACCCTTCGTCAGCACTTTCAGGAAATCAGTTGCCGAACGAAATGTGTTCAAAATGTTCTTTGGCACATCTCTTTCAATGCTTATCGGCCACATATTTCTGCCGACAGGAAGATCAGCCGCCATTCATAATTGCATATAAACAGATCAAGATAGGTAAAAATAAGATCATCTCCCTGTCTTTTCTTGAACCAAGTAAATCAATCTCCTTTGCACATTAAATCCTTAAGTCCACTATCTTCAATAACGTCCGAAAAAGCCTTCATATGTGCCATAGGTCTAACACCTCTTAATTTTTCAAAATCAAATAAAATTTCATCAGAGTGGCCTCCGAAAATTCACGAGAGATTCTTAAGTTCATGGATTCCAGTAAGTTGTCTCAGAAGATGCCCCGAAGACATTCGAAGAGCCAACACTGGATTTCCGTAAAACCCCGTAAATCACCATTGTTCCCGATCATACGTAACAGCACAATCAATTTACCCCGCCGAATAACAATGAATAATAACTTCAAAAGGATCTCGCCACAAAAGCACAAGACCCCCAAAAATCCAATCACGATCCACAACAAAAAGTACCAGAAAAAGCGAAACGATTACTCCAGTTACGACATTGAGAAGCCAACAATTTAGTTTCACAAAGAAATATAACTGTGGGTTTCTTTTGGCGATTACATGCCTAAGATCATGGAGTGCGCGTTGGTTCTCAAGCCCCTATGCATTCCAAACCAAGCAACTCATGGAGAGCGGTAGGACTGCACCGCAGCCACCGCCGATGAAATAGAAATTTCACTGCTAAAAGCTTCTGCGCATTTTGCCCTTTTCATCCGATCTGAGGGGCTGGTCTGCTTGTCCCGGGACGTTTCATTGCAACCTCGACCGAAGGAGTCTCTGAAATCCCCCCCTGTTTACCCCGTGCCCTGCGTTTTCACTTCACCTTACTTGACTGGTTCACATTCAGAGAATCTGAAATAGGACTCTTATCTCCTACCGTACTCTTTCCCACCTCCTCTTTTGTAGCCTCCCATTCTGGCACATATGGATTTATAATCTGGTTATATGCAACGAGAACCATATTTCATCCATTACACTCTTTTCCTTGGATGATTCAGATCCAACAACAATCACCATGGGTTCTTCCTGGGACGGCTCACTTGGAGATCCACTGCTATGAGTGTTGTTGGATAAGGCCTAAGGGAGATCAGCGTTTTCTTCCAAATAATCCCTTAGATGCTCGTAGCCAATTACAGAAAGGAAGCTAGGAGGAACAGATTCTCCCCTATTACCTCAATCTTGACCTGTTTTTTCGCTTGTAGGATATGCGGCATTTGGGCTTTAAATGTTTCCCGATTCACAACCTTAGCTGAAAACACCTCGGCTACCAAACAAGATTCCAACCTTTGTTGCCCAAAAGAAAGTCCGATGGGACGATAATCAGAGAACTAGTTTCTAAAAAATTTCAAAGAAATTGTACGTCTTGCAACTTCCTCTGGATCCCACGACAAAACGGGTTTTTTTTTTAAAATAATATAATTTTAAAAAATATGTAATAAAATATTTCAAATTGGAAGTGTTGTGAAAATATAACAATTCGTGAATAAAAAATCCGGATTCAAATTTTTTTTATTTAAAAAAAATGATATCACGGATGAAACCGTGACAACGGGTAACAGGTTCTTAGAATTCGTGACCTATACGCATGCCTATAAATTGCATCGAGTCTTGAACATTCCTTCTGCGCAAATATTAGGCATTCCTCCTTCGCAACCATTTATATTTTCCTTCGCTTCGCGGCTTTTTTTATAGCTATAATTCTTAGAATATGTGACTCTCCTCCCCTTATAAATTGCGTCGAACGTCTGAGTATCAGAATTCATAATTTGATTTGACATAATTCTGTCGAATATCAGAATTCGATAGAATTGCGCAGAGTCTAGTAATTCAGAATTTGATTTTGGAGAATTGTGCTAAGTATCAAAATTTGGGAGAATTGCGCCGAGTATTAGTCGAATCTCTGTTTTTTCTTTCTAAATTGAATTTTTTTGTATAATATTTCTGATAATTTTTGTAATTTATTGTAGATATTAAAGATCACTCGCTGATTCAATTACGAATTCCGTACAACCACATTTGAAAAGGTAATTTCACTAATTTCTTATATTATAATTGTATTATTTATATTGTATTAATGTAATTATAATTTTTCTCAGTTGCATTTTAATATAAGTCATAACATTTTTTTATTATTATAAAAACAAACATTGGTATTATTAAATGTAATTTTTAATAAATTGATTTGACAATATATATTTTAATAATAATAATAATAATTTTTTAAGTGATTTTTGAAATTTAATCCAATATAAAATATATATTTTAATATATGTGTAAGAATCTCATAATTAAATTTTGTTATGATTGTATATATATGTCATAGTTTTCAGTGCAGATATGAATAATGTGAGAGCCTTACTTTACGTAGGTGGCTATGTCGTTATTGAAGATGGTAGGATTGGATATAGTATCCCCGTGACCAGGCCGATTAAAATCGCTCGGTCTACTACATTTTCCCAACTGGTGAATGATGTGCACCGCAAGCTGGAGATCGACCCATCAAAATTCTTCATCAAATTGTCAACGAAATATTGTTATAGCTCGTTGTCTCGTTACATTGAAGAGCATGTCTATATCACAGATGATGATAGTCTACAATTTATTTTTGAGTTACCGACACTAGATTGCATGTACTTGTATGCTGATTCATCGCCAGTGTTACAGAACATAAGTGATTAAAATTTCGATGCAGTCATGCCGGTAATAATGCAAGGTTTGGGAACAATAGTTTTTAATGAAGCGGGACTTCTATGTATCACGTCGATGAACAGTCAGCTCAGACATATTCTGGGATCGACACTGGTCCTTGGGATCACCATATCACGGCTCACACCGAAGAAGACTACGCATGGGGGATGAATAGAACACGAGAATGAGATTTTACTTCAGGGGGTTGGGATCATCATATCACGGTTCCATCAGGAGTTGATATTGCATGGGGTTCTAGTAGAACACGCCAATTGGATTTAAATTCATGGGGTGATGAATAAAATACCACAAATATTAGACATTTTGATAGTTCTACTGGGGCTGCAAATATTCCCGCCCCAATTACAGAACACATGCCTGAGCAAGATGATTTATGTGGGGACAGTTTGCATCATGTCATGAATAGCGTGTTAGAGTAGATGCCCTACAAGCCAACTGTTGGCCAGTGATTTTATTGAATCAGTTGTAATAACAATCTTTATTTTAATATAATTCATTATTTCATGGTTTGTTATTTTTTTATCTGTATACCCATGTTATCAAACATAGATAAATACCTTGATTATACTTTAATACAAATGAATCGTAATTCGATGTTGAAACTCATTTGTTAACACTGTATGATCTAAATTTGTTTTTAGTCTATTCAGCCGCCTTAAACATGGATAAAGTTCGCTTGAGCTCGGGGCTAGTATCTGTGATGTTGTGTACCGCGTTTCTTGGTAAGGGTATAGAGATGTCCAAACATGCAGATGGGTAGTCATATGATGATTATACCGAACAACCCTCCTTCGGACTTTCCAAGTGGTTATTATTCATCGAGAGGATAAGTCTGTGGTTATGATTATACACCATTAGTCCTTACGACCTGAGACAACACTGAGGCTCTATATGCTAGGGTTGTGCTTTGGCTCGTTTACCGGCTCCATGAGAGTCGTCAGGTGGCGAGGTTGGGTACAGTTGCGACACATGTAGGAGCCAGTGCATTGTAGTCGGGGATTCACTGCTCACCTACGAGTGTGGATATCCTATGTGATCTGATAAAATAATAGTGCGTGGAATCTCTGGCCAGAGCATAAGATGTACATTGGAGAAGGAGTTCTCCAATGGTACATGCGATGCCACTATTTATATGTATCATATAGTCATCGAATTAATATGCAACCCTCGATGAACCAATGGTTGCAGATTCGATCGGGATATATGAGATGAAGGGACCGTACTATACGCTAATCATAATCTACTGGTTCTTGTAGACACTATCAGTGATACCTAGGGAATCATGGGGCGATGATACTAGACGCTCTTACCAAGATTCGATGGGTTAAATAAGAAATATGATTTCTGACATTCTCATGATCAATTATTGATACATGGAATGGGGCAAATAAGGGTAAGCACGAATAAAAGATTCTGTCTTGAATTACAAGGAGTTGTGAACCCACGGCTAGATGTATCCCTGAACCATTGAGTGTCACACTGGCACTGGATTGTTTGTTCCCATTGAGAGAAAATAAATTAAAGGAGTTGATTTTATATTATGATATAGTAAATTCAAGGAGTTGAATTTATGATAATTAAATTTTAAGATAATAAATTCAAGGAGTTGAATTTATAAAATTTGAGGATTTAATTTATTAAACTCAAAAGTTGAGTTTATTAAATATTAAATTTTTGGATGTGATAAATTCAAGTAGTTGAGTTTATAATTTTAATATTAAATTCAAATATTGAATTTATAATGAATTTAATTTATTAAACTCAAAAGTTGAGTTTATGTTAAATTAAATTAAAATTGATGGGAAGTATGTTTAATGGACTTGTAAAAGTACAAGTCCAACATATTAAATAATTAAAGTTCTTAATGACTTTGATTAATTAATTAAACTAGTAGGACTAGCCCAATTAATTAATCAAGCTCATTAATATTAATTATGTGTATTAAGATCATGGATTATTTATAAATAGGAGTAAGCAATCCATAATTCTAGCCTCCATCATAGTGATTTTCGAAAATCACTTCCATCTCTGTTTCAAAATATTTCGGCCGCCTTGAGGTTATTTTAAGGTTGAGGCGTCTTTCGATATTTGATCTCCAACGTAAAAATTTCTTCTAATTTTTCAAGTGCAAATTAGAAGAGGAACAAATCATCTAGTTGTGGATCTGATTAGAAGAATAGAGAAAGGAGTTTCTGAAGAACGTTCGTAGGGAATTCATCAAGAGCTATATCCGCTAACTCGGAATAGTTAGAGCCATGTGAATATTTCACCAAAGGTATAAAATTCTAACGCCCTATGAATGTTTGATTAAATAAACTATACGAGTACCCAAAACAAATATAATTTGAATGTCAAAATAAAATAAAAATTTTAAAACTTCCGCTGCATTTGGGCACGAGAAAATCGAGATCTAACATAGCAATGATGATTTGTATGCTACATCAATTGACAGAGAAAATGATGATCATGTTGACAATGCAAATGAAGGGACATCGGTGCGTGTGTTAATGTTTGGAGCAACAATGACAGAGAACATTCCTATTGCACCAGAGCAACATTTACGTGAAATTCCCCAATTTGTCAATGAAGTGTATGATGAACAAAATCCATATTCATTTGGTATTCTTTTTGCATCACAAACAAACTTTTACAATCCTGATAGGCCAGAGCTCGGTGTAAAAATGGTTTTTATGAGAAAAATTGGTTTAATAGCTTCAATGAAGGATTTTCCTGTTTGGGTTTTGAGACGTGAATATATCGTTGTCCAAAGTTCTCCGACAGTTTGGAAGGTCAAATGCAAGAACTGGTCCGAATGTTGCAATTGTGGGTGGGGGCTTCGAGCATCGTTGAAAAAAATTTAGGCTACTTCATGATCACATATGCATGTCTACCCAAGTCAGTATAGATCACCACAACCTTGACGTCAACATGATAGCCAATACACTTTTGGGAATCGTGCGTTGTGATCCTGCATACGAGATCAAATATGTGCGAGAAAGAAAATATGGGTATGATATATCGTATGCTAAATCATGGTAGAGTTTGAAACGCGCGGTGGAGGTCATCTATGGCACATGAGAAAGCTCTGAAACTTTGCTTCCTATATATATGAGAGCTTTGTCGAAGTACAATCCATGAACTATTGTAGAATGGAAGCATCTTCGACCGTATGACCATCCACATAAAATTTTGAACTTTGTATTTTGGGCCTTCAAACAATGTATAGATGGTTTTCGACATTGTCACAACATAATCAGCATAGACGGTACTCATATGTACACCAAATATAAGCACAAATTACTCATAGCAGTAACTTTGGATGCCAATAACTAGGTTTTGCCTCTAGAATTTGCGCTTGTTGATGAAGAAAATTATGATTCTTGGTATTGGTTCCTAAGTAATTGATGTGAAACCTCGTACGAATGAGAAGCAAACACGATTATCGAAATCGCACCCTCGACTCAATAACAAACAAGGATCGATTTGTTGTCCCGATCTTTTGAAACAAGTAACGGTTTGTGATATTCACCTCTAAGTTATTAAAACTTAGCAACAAATATCAACGAAAAAACAATTGAATTTCAAACGAACCTTCAAAGATCTTGTTTTGACAATCCAAGCGAAAAACAATCGACAAACGCCACAAAGATGAAAATCTTTGATAAGTTTGATTTGGTTTTCTTCTTGTGAATAACAAAGCTAAAAGCTTTGAAAATTGAGAGAACCTCAAGTTTTTCTTATATCATTCAATAATGTTTTTCGTTCATAGTCCTTACAATGCATTATATAAACAATAAAATACAAGAAAAGTTGTGTGAAAAGGCTTAATAAAAGTAGATAACAATTTTGACACGGAAGGCCGCGCGGCAGCGCGTGATCTCGCGCTGTGGCGCGCGAAGTTCTGCCAACCGCGCGCGCGGTAGCGCGTGTTTACGCGCAGGGGCGCGCGACGTTCTGCCTATGCGCGCGGCAGCGCGTGTTTACGCAAGGGCGCGCGACGTTCTGCCTGTGCGCGCGGCAGCGCGTGTTTACGCGCAGGGGCGTGCGCATGGGCGCGCGCGGCTGCGCCATTCGTGGCGCGGTGGCGCGCCTAGTGCTGCCTTGCGCACGCGGCTGCGCCATTTCTGGCGCGGGTGCGTGCGTGCTGCTGTCCTCATGGTATTTTATCACTTGAATGACATTCCAAACACTTCCATTATTGTGTCCATGTTCTCCAAGCTCCTCTAATTTAGACATCCCATTTGTTGAACTTCCTTGGTAGCTCACCATGAATCCTTGAAGTGCTTCTTTAAACTTCTTGATACGTCCCCTCGTTATAGGTCCTTCGTTATATTCTTTGTTGAACTCCACCACTTGCTTGAATATGCTTGATTCATCATCTTTAATCACAATCAAGCTTGAAAGTCCGAGGCAACAACGCATCTTAAATCTCCTTTCAACCATTAGCACGTAACACCCGGTCAGATTCGTATCATACTCCCTTTCTTCAAAAAGATTTGTCCTCAAATCTTGTCTACCTACACAAAAACGAAGCAAGTTAGTAATAACAAAATTTATATGACCAACATGCTTACCTTCAGGTTCAAGTTTGTAGACGCTATCATTTACTTGCTCCATCAGCACTAGAAAACCCAACTTTACGGTCGCCTTCCATATGTATTCATCATCCTCAACATGCACCAATTGACGAGTGACACCAAATGATAAGATATCATTAACTATCACAAAAATAAGGTTTCTCCCCTTATTAGATCTAGTTAACACACAAATGAAATCCATACACGTGTACGACAATAGCTCACTAGGAATAAGACATAGTTCATGCACGAGATAAGAATCTATCCAAAATGTCATTCTCTTATATGCAATGCATGTTTCACAATCCCACTCAACATACTTCTTCATATGCAACCAACACGTATAATCATGCATTTTATCAAAGATAAAATCACCACTATATGCATCACTAGTACGTAACTCATGCAATGAATATAGAATGAAGAATTTATTTTCCTTAAAATTGTATTCATTATGAACATAAAAATTCTGATATTCATTCATGTTCTTTCCAACGCCATCATCAAACAAGTATGAATCATGCAAATAGAACATACTAGATGTACTACCCATGTAAACATTTAACTCCTCACAAAGATTTGAACATAATGCATACAATTCATTGTCATAACTAAAACTCATCAATTTGACAATTCTTGAAAAATCACAATCACTAACATTTAAATTTGATGTATTCAATATGTCATCATTCTTAAATCTATGACTTCTAGGCACAAAGGTTAATTCACAGTTAGACCCTTTAGACATCCCACTCTCAACTCTCTCACCAAACGCTTGAATACAACAGAACAACGAAGGAAAATAAGGACGAAAATCATACCTCATGGTTGTTGCGATGGCAACTAACCTTACCTCACGGTGAATGTTCTCAACATCAAATGGATCATCCCATTGCATTTTTACACCTTCCTCATTTGCTCGTCTCCTCATCATGTCTTCATCGAAATCCTGGAAAGGAGAAATAATAATGCTCGGGATTGAACCGGCTATATCATCATAATGATAATAAACCACATTGTACAAATGTACATGAAAGGGTTTATACAAGAATAAGCATCTCTCCATCTCACTCTTTTGGGCCATAAAGTTCTTTTCCTTTTTATTTTCTTTGGCCTCTTTTTCTTGTTCTTTTTCTTTTATCTCATTCTTTTCTTCTCTTTTTACTTCTATGGTCATCTCACTCTTTTGTTCACTCATTCTTTCGACTATATCACATTTTTTTCGACTCTTTTCAATACATTTCAATTGATCATCAATAATTTCTTTTCGTTTCAATTGAGCAAAAGAAATATGTTTTTCTTCAAATGTTTTGAGCAACAAAGTTTCTTCTTGCCTATTCTCCTCCTCCTTAATAGACAAATCACACATTTCTTTACCACTCAATGATTCACTTTCCACTATACACAATTTAACATCATTAGACTCATCAACTTGTGTAATACTATCATCAACAACTTTCTCAACCACAACCTCAAATTCAGATTCTTCTACAACATCAACTTCATGTTCAGACTCAACAACCACCTCATCCTCCACTCGGGATTCAAGCTCACCCACAACATCAACCTCCATTTGAGAATTAAGCTCAACTGGTGATTTTACTACGATCACCTCCTCACGTGGACATTGGCTGATTTCATGCCCAATTGCTAAACACCAACAACATATAATATCACAAGTACTAGAATTTGAGTTTTTACTTGTACCTTGATATTCATATTTGCTAGCTTCAACTCTCGACTCATTCTTTGGTCTAGCAATGATTTTCTCTCCCCGATTGCTATACCCACTACTCTCCTCACATCTTCTATCATCATCTCGATGCAAATACAACGATCTATTCCTTCCAAATCTTCTACGTTGCCTATCCTCATCATGTTGCCTATCATCATCCCGATCCAAATACAATGATCTATTCCCTCCAAATTTTCTACGTCGCCTATCCTCATCATGTTGCCTATCATCATCCCAATCCAAATACAATGATCTATTCCCTCCAAATCTTCTACGTCGCCTATCCTCATCATATTGCCTATCATGTATTTCCTCTTCTTCACTCCGCCTATACCTCTCACGTAGAGGCTTAAACTCCTTCTCCCATATTTTATCCAACCCTTCTAACATTGTTTGAAATTGACGATCGTCAACCATTATACCTGCAAGAAAAGGTTAGTATAAAACAATAAAAGATAAGTTTCCTCGCCACGAATCCTCACTGATCACTCCAATGGAAATTCACTCGTCTCTTTTTTTTTTTTTCACTACAAAATACTCACCGGTCACTCCAAAGAAATAACGCTCGCACTCAAGTGTTTTCACTCAAATTTGATAGTTCTCTCTAAGATGTGCTCAAGCTTTGTACTAACAAGATTCAACTTGTGGACACTTGCAACTGTCTCACTTGGACTGCACAAAACAAAGAACGATAGAATAACACAGATTTGAAAACATAACAAAGGATAACACAGATCTGAAAACATAAACGATGGAATAACACAGATCTGATAACAGAACGAAATTTATGTTTTTCTTTTCTTATATAGAAAGATTTGACAATAGAAACGAAAGGATAACACAGATCTGAGAACAGAACAAATTTTAAACAGATTTGAAAATAGAAACAAAAGGATAACACAGATCTGA
Organism: Primulina tabacum; assembly: GCF_025594145.1. Classification (NCBI taxonomy): domain Eukaryota; kingdom Viridiplantae; phylum Streptophyta; class Magnoliopsida; order Lamiales; family Gesneriaceae; genus Primulina; species Primulina tabacum. The sequence goes on from NC_134554.1 coordinate 32,803,045, forward strand.
TAACATAACGAATATATATATATATATATTTTATTTTTAGACAAATCTGAAAATAACAACAACAACAATAACTTACTTGAATTCAATGAGCCAAAGCTCTGATACCAAATGATGCGAAACCTCGTACGAATGAGAAGCAAACACGATTATCGAAATCGCACCCTCGACTCAATAACAAACAAGGATCGATTTGTTGTCCCGATCTTTTGAAACAAGTAACGGTTTGTGATATTCACCTCTAAGTTATTAAAACATAGCAACAAATATCAACGATAAAACAATTGAATTTCAAACGAACCTTCAAAGATCTTGTTTTGACAATCCGAGCGAAAAACAATCGACAAACGCCACAAAGATGAAAATCTTTGATAAGTTTGATTTGGTTTTCTTCTTGTGAAGAACAAAGCTAAAAGATTTGAAAATTGAGAGAACCTCGAGTTTTTCTTATATCATTCAATAATGTTTTTCGTTCATAGTCCTTACAATGCATTATATAAACAATAAAATACAAGAAAAGTTGTGTGAAAAGGCTTAATAAAAGTAGATAACAATTTTGACACGGAAGGTCGCGCGGCAGCGCGTGATCTCGCGCTGTGGCGCGCGAAGTTCTGCCAAGGCGCGCGGTAGCGCGTGTTTACGCGCAGGGGCGCGCGACGTTCTGCCTGTGCGCGCGGCAGCACGTGTTTACGCACAGGGGCGTACGCATGGGCGCGCGCGGCTGCGTCATTTGTGGCGCGGTGGCGCGCCTAGTGCTGCCTTGCGCACGCGGCTGCGCCGTTTCTGGCGCGGGTGCGCGCGTGCTGCTGTCCTCATGGTCTTTTATCACTTGAATGACATTCCAAACACTTCCATTATTGTGTCCATGTTCCCCAAGCTCCTCTAATTTAGACACCCCATTTGTTGAACTTCCTTGGTAGCTCACTATGAATCCTTGAAGTGCTTCTTTAAAATTCTTGATACGTCCCCTCGTTATAGGTCCTTCGTTATATTCTTTGTTGAACTCTACCACTTGCTTGAATATGCTTGATTCATCATCTTTAATCACAATCAAGCTTGAAAGTCCGAGGCAACGACGCATCTTAAATCTCCTTTCAACCATTAGCATGTAACACCCGGTCAGATTCGTATCACTGACTCTTTTACCGCGGGTGCACTGGTCTTTCTACTCCAACACTATACTTTGCAACTAAATTCAAATTGCAACGTCGCTTCTCCATATCTGTTCTTCCATTCCCTTATTCATAATACATAATAACTCAAAAGTATTAAGCTAAAATCTCGGGCATTACATTTCTCCCCCCCTAAGATACGATTTCGTCCCCGAAATCACAGGCAATCAACTTGTATATCACAGGTAATCATATCGATACCAAATCTAATAAAAGAAGGAGATATATATATATACAGAAGCTAAAAGAAAACTTATTCCACTGAAACAATTCTAGAATCTTTATTTTATTCCAGATTCTGTCTTCTAAATAGCTTCCTAGATGTCCTTACCATTCCTTTGAACTTTCAACAACGAAATAGTCTTTGTTCCGAACTATCTTTATTCGATTGATTCTGATTCCATTCTGGAGTAATACTTCAAGAATATAATATCATAATATAACTCGAAGTAACTCTAATAAATCAATCTCAAAATACTGGCTATATAGCATCCGTATATACCAGTCAACAGCTCATAGCAAATCAACAGCAACAGCTGTTATCAAATCTGTTTAATCCCAGTCAATTTCACTATGTAATCTTCTGTCTCAAATACCAACGGTCATCATCCGACATTGGTATATCTAGACTGTCTATTCGGAGATGTCTTCATTTTCTTTTGAATCAGCTTCACTTCCTCAGTTGTATCTCTGATCATATCAGGTCCAATCTCAGGAACCTCAGAGATATCATCCCACTAAAGAGGGAACCTGCACTTCTTACCGTACAACGTTTTCAAATGGTGCCATCTCGATATTCGTCTGATAGCTGTTGTTGTACGAAAACTCACGACATGACATAAATCCTGCCAACTAGTGCTAAAATCAAGCATTATAACTCTAAGCATATTCTCCAAAATCCGGATAACCCACTCTGACTGTCCGTCAGTCGGTGAATGATATGCAATAATCATATATAATCTCATACCCACTCTTGCTGTACTTACCGCCAAACGTTCAAAGTCAACCAAAATCATGGTCTGATATAATCAACTCTCGACACTCTGTGTAATCTGATCACTTTTTTGACATAAATCTCAGTAATATAATCATATCTGTACATCTTCATGTACGAGCTAGCACTCGCAGACTGGGTCAGTCTATCACTCCTAAACTCAATCAATACTCAATCCCGGAAGTATTGCAGTAGCTTTGTCACGATATCCCTGGAAATGTAATCCCCTTCCCATTCAGAAATCGATAAGCTATATAACCAATCTCCTGGGTTCATTCTTTCTGTCTTTATCTATCGGCAATTTAGACACTTCAGTACAAACTCTGCCACATCTATTCTCATCTGTTTCTATCAAAGCTGTCTTTTCAAATTATCATATATCTTTCTGCTATCATGACGAATATTAAATAAACTCTTGCGTATTTCTGACAACATTAACTATTTCAAATCCGAAATATCTGGCACAACCCATCGGTTATTCACATACAACGCAGTATCATTTACCTGCTATTCTGATGGATACCCTGTTCTGACTATCGATAATCAAGTCCTGCCCATTCTGATCAACTTTCTGAACTGTTTTAACTTCCAAAATCAGTTTTGGTTCGGCTTGAATGGTATCGAGTCTCAACTGTATACAATCTGTATCAAATACTACTGCAGAAAATAATCATTCTCAAGCAATTCAAAATAACAATCAGATACAGGAGCCTGCTAACTAATGCAACTACAAGTTTCTGATACTGATATCAGTCTCGGCCAACTGATCGCGGTCTCAACTGTGCTAGAATCAATAGATATATCATCTTCAGATATAACAAACCCTGAACACAATCTGTCTTAGTCAAGATGCACATTTCAACAGTTGTTGTATACAACTTCCCAGTTCCCAGAATATTCAATACAATACTCAGATATTCAACAAAAGCAGTCATAATCTTCGAATAGACCAGAATACCATAGATAAATAAATCAGATAATTATCAAATATTCTGAACACAGAGTTTATCAACTCACCACTATAGCTGATACATCCCTAACGAGAAACATTCAATCAGATGTAACTCTCGGTTAATGAATCTGCTATTCGATCTTTCAAATCTTTCAATTCAATCAATATCATTCGATACGAAGTTCTAAAAGTAATAACAGTACCTGATATCAAGTCAAGACTGAAATCAATCTTCCTGATTAAAGGCAAACCCGGAAGTTCATCTGAGACAACTTTACCAACGCTCCTGTCACTGGCAAATTAGTCAATGATCCACTCCATCTCAGTAAATCAACTGAATAATAAGGAACCACTCCGTTCCTTTCGATAATCATCGAGTCATGAACATCATATATATCAAAAATATTCTAAATCCAGAATTCTTATCATACCATGTTCATTCTTTGGCCATTTCAGGTCCGAATCTTACCATTTCCTAGAAATAATCTGCGATAGCTCTGTACTTGACCAACATATCAATATAAATAATGCAGCCAGCATCAAATAACACCAAGTACTATATCATCTAACTCAATCTCATATCTGTCATACTGTAGCATACCAAATCTAACAGATGTCACTGATACAAAACCTCTCCCAAACAGAAAAGAGATCAATACTACAGCATATAATAACTCAATACTCAAGCATATATCCATGCAATTCATTCAGAAATCATATACAGGATGTACTAATATTTCTCAATACGTACACGAAATAACCATAAAGGAACAGTTACCTGCCACTATAGAATCAAGTGCATTCCGGGTCTGTTCCCCGGTCACTGTGACCAGATGCCTCTGCTCCCTGGAATCTTCGGGAACCTCGCTGTGGACATACTCTAGCAAAGTGTCCTTGCTGTCGACAGATGTTACAACTACCAGACACACCTTGGCATTGCTCTGTGAGATGTCTTCCTCCACAAGTTCTACAATACACTCCGGTGTAACTCGGGCTAGAACCACTGGAGCTAGATGAACCGCTCCCTAACTTCTTGAACTGCTTCTTTCGAGCTTTCAACTGTTTTTTCTTTCCACTACTGTTGCTACCAATTTCGCTTCTGGGAGGCAGTTGCTGTGGTCTCGGTGTTGGAAGAACATACGAAGCCTCCTTTTGTCTCCTCAGAACTGTTTCTGCTCTTTTGGCTGTTCAGAGTATCAGCAAAGTTATTCGGTCATTTCACATTTACCAATGTACGTATCTCCGGATTCAATCCTTGGATGAACTGATCAAATACAGCTTCATCGTTCCTAGCCACGTGAGGGGCAAAACATAGCAAGCTAAAGAACTGGGCCAAATACTCATCAATATTCAACTTACCCTGTCTCAGATTTGCAAACTCTGCACCTTTATCCTGTCTATATGATACGGGGAAGAATCTTTGATAGAATTCAACATTAAAAATTTTCCACGTAATCACTGGACCACGCTGTTCTAAGGCTTCTTTGGTTACCAGCCACCAACTCCTTGCGACTTCCCTTAACTGGTGCCCAATTAGTTTAACTCTACAATCATTTGTGAAACCAAGAAATTCAAATAGCATTTCTATATCCTCTAACCAATTCTCATAATCGACTGGCGTCTCAGTACCCTTCAGAATCGGCGGTTGAAACGACTGAAACCTCTTTAACTGTGTTTCCATCAGAGTTTCTGACACATCCCTCTGATTAGTCGAAGTACTACCTCGTTCTGGAATTCTTCAAGGAGGTATATCTCGTTACCACAAAAGTTAGCAATCACAGGAGATAAATCCATCTCAGCCCCTTTCTGATCAGCTTACCTCTGACCAAGAATGGATTCTGATTCATTCTCAAATAATACACATTACCAAATCAACTAAGATATTCAGGTAACATGTATTTTCAAAAACAGTAAAAACATACTGCAATATTAGCATATACAATGTAATTCAACATTATAATAAATCACATGCTAGCAATCACATGCAAGGAAAGAAAATTCATTCTACCCCGCTCACTAGCTACTATCTCAGTCTAAAGGATCTATCGCTCTGATACCACCTGTTGTGGGGACCCGGACGCTAATCATATTCTTAATCATCATTAGGACAATTTAATCAATTATAATAAACAGGGTCTAAATTTTTTTTTTAAATTGCGGAACGTAATGGAATACATGCAAATATACATATCAGTATATTAAAAGTACAAATCTGGTACTATATATACAATCATTCAACTAAAGTTTAACAACTAAATGTCAAGTGTCCAAATCCTATCTCTAATCCAAGTCCGTAGTCTCCACTCTAATCACGATCTATCTTCATCTCCTCGACCCTGAACCTGTCCCACCTGTTGTCATGCACACATACAAACACGACAACAGCCTGATAACTCCGGTGAGAATAAATCCCAGTATAAATCAACGAAACATGCGGTTATATCAACAATGTAAAAGCATGTTAAACATGTAACATATATCAGTACATGTAACAAAATCAGAAACATAATCCATATAAAATCGCCAATCAAACTCGTGACTCCACGTTTCAGACTAGACTCAATCCTAGTCTAGGGATCACCGTTTCCAGACGTTGGCATTCCATATCGACCAACAGTAATAGAAGAAACTCCGATTCTATCCACGTCGATATAACCAAGCATCCAGTGTCTTGAACTAACCGTCACAGACTTTGGCGTTTTCACCAATTTCCTATCCTGTGACATCGTGCAATGTGCCCGTGGCGAATCCCACCACTATCAGGCACTTCTGTCACAAGATCACTCGTCTAATACTTATCTAACACGTGCTGCTTTCTATAAATCAATAGAACAAGCATATCAATTTAAATCAATGAACATAATAATAATAAGTATGTGATTTAGGGAAACTCAAGTATATCCCACTTGAGTCGATGTCCCAATACCACATTGACTTATACCTTTTTCTTCTCGATCTGACGAAGTCGAAGTCTCGAAGTCAAATCTGTCCATATCAAATTTGAAATGACAATATCGAATATACTGTATCAATGTATAACTCAATTCAAAACCTGTTCCGATCAATACTCAAATCAAACATAATCTGATCCATATCAACGATATCATGATACAATCTCAATCAATATTGAATCTGATCACAATCAATCTACTGATGTTTTGATGGCATAATAATACAGTCTCGATCGCCCCGTCAATCTCAACATCACAGAAATAATACCATAATTCATAATCGATATCAATAAGAATCATAATCTTCAATAAGAATAGGTCACGATATCAAATCTGTACAATCTCGATCATATTACTTCAAAAAAATCATAACAATTGCATACACAGCCCGTTCTTCGATCTGTCTTCAGTTATATACTAATCAGTATACCCAGAACACAATATATCAGTCAAATCACAATTCTCCCAATATCATAATTTCAAATGATACAAGAATTCAATAAAACTTTTGTCCTGTTGTAGCTGTCGTCGCTAGGAACTCGGTACTGAAATCAGATTACAAATCAGACGGACGGATTCCACAAAATCCTAAATTGAAACCAAAGTGAAGTTTGAGGGATTTCTGAAGGTTTCTCGATTGTCTTCCCTCAAGAAATGAAGCTGATATATATATATATATATATATATACATGTTGCATGAGAGGCTAGGTGGCTCATTGCATGTTCTACACGTCTTGCCGCGGGTGCGCTAGCCCTTGGACCGCGGGTGCGCTGAGCGTGCTGTACTACTTCCACAATTTCAGAAGGCACGATTGCGGGTGCGGTGCATTTTTGACCACGTGTGCGGTGACTCTACTGTACCAACTCCAAAATTTCGGAAGAACCACCGCGGGTGCGCTGGCTCTTTTACCGCGGGTGCACTGGGTCTTTCTACTCCAACACTATACTTTGCAACTAAATTCAAATTGCAAAGTCGCCTCTCCATATCTGTTCTTCCATTCCCTTATTCATAATACATAATAACTCAAAAGTATTAAGCTAAAATCTCGGGCATTACATTTAGCATACCTCAAAAACTTGAAATATTTACTTTGCACGTCAAACATACTTACTTGGCATTGAGGGATTCGTTGGATCTCTCTTGGGGCCACTGCTGCACCTATTAACATGAATTAAACGCTTAAATTGCATAACTTAGACGTAGGTATTCGTACTCACCACTGAATCAAGTAAATAGCTTATGACATTCTAGATTACTTGAGCCTTGACCTCGTTTAATTGTCGTACTAAACCATGACATAAAGTCCCAATTCGATCCCTAAAATATTTCCCAAAGGCTGAAGTACACGGACCCTGTGCACCGCTCTGGGTCCGGGTCTGTGTAAGTACTGTAAAAGCATACTTGAAAAGAAGTGAGGACACGGACCCCGTGCCTAGGTACGTGTAGACTCTGTAAAAAGACACTTCGAAAGAAACAAGGGCACGGACCCCGTGCCAGGGTCCGTCGAAGGGTCCGTGTAGGCTCGGTGAAAGTAAACCAACGGGAAATCATGTATTCAAGGCTTATTTCTCCTAACTCTATCATCTCGACCATAAATCGACACCTCGAGATGTTATAGTAGGTGCACGTCAAGCCAAGTGTTGGCCGATTGTTTACAATGAAACTCTATGTATAAACAATCTTTATTTTAATAATATTTGAAATTATTGTTTTGGCACATCTTTATATGTATATCCATGCTAGTTGCATAGATAAAGTCCTTGAATATACAAATAGTAGAAAGAATATGAGATGCTCATATGATGAGTATCATGAAACTCATATTTGGAATACGGTATATTTTAAACAGTTCCTAGTCGATTCAGCCGCCGCTAAGAAGGATATAGGCCGCTCGAGTTCGAGACTAGTATCTGCGATGTGATTACCAAGTTTCATTGGTAGGGGACATTGTGATGTCCGAGCATGCAGATAGGTGCTCCTGGTAGATGCACTGAACAACCCTCCATAAAGGACTTTCCAAGTGGTTCTCACTTATCGAGAGGAAACGTCCTAGTTTATGGTTGTACACCATTAGTCCTTATGACCCGGGACAACATTGAGACTCTATGTGCTAGCATTACACTTTGACTTGTTTACCGACTCTCATGGGGTCATCAGGTGGCAAGGTTGGGTGTTTTGTCGAAACATATAGGAGTCGATGCATTGTAGTCGGGGATTCACCGCTTACCTTCGAGTATGGATATCCTATGTGAAATCATCTGTGCGTAGTATGAAATCTCTGATCAGAGTATGGTGGTAATTATGAAAGGGGTTTCGTAGATTACACCATCGATGCAACTGCGACATGACACATAGTATCGATTCATTGACAACTCTCGATATACCAATGGTTGTCGAATCAGTCGGGATATATAAGTTGAAGGGACCGTACTGTACGCTAACCATAATTGAATGGTTCTTGCAGGCACAATCATTTTATACCTAGGGAATCATGTAAGGGATGCTGCTAGGCGTTTAACATGATTGGCTGGGTACTATCAGACTTGAGTTCTGACGTTCTTATTATCAAGGAGTTGATAAATAAGAATGGAGCAATTGGGGTATGCTCATATAAGGACATGTTTAGTCCGAATCACATGGAGATGTGAACTCACGGCTAGTTGTATCAATGAACCATTGAGAGCCACTCAAGTACTAGCTTTCTAGATCCCGTTCAGAAGTAAAATAGTTCAATGTGTTGAACGGCTTATAAAGGAGTTTACAAGCGTAAGGAAAAATAGAAGTATGAATTCTATGAGGGAAATGTAACTTTTAATTTGTGGAAGTGTTCCTAAATTAAAAGTTGGCCAAACAAATAATGTATTTGAAAATTGTGATTTTCATAAACATTATTATGGACTAAATTAAATTAATTCAAGTTTTGAATTAATTTAACACTAGTGGGCCTAGTAGAGTCCAAATAATTAAATTAATTCAAGTGTTGAATTAATTAAATCACATTGGGTCTTGTAGAGCCCAATTGAAATAATTATTTATACTAGTGAGCTTGAGTAAATTCAAGTAATATTTAAATGGTCTCAAATATGTTTAGGACATTTAAATAAAAGTCCATGGGCTTTGTAAATGTTATAAGCCCACTTACATTGCATGTTTGGGAGGTGAAGAGTTGGGGAATACTTTTTATTAAAAAATTTCAAGACATGCAAAAGGTGGTCTTAACTTTTTCACACACCAAGACAACTCATTCACTCCTCCCCTCCCTCACTTGGCCGAAAATTGGATCTCATTTTCTATCCAATTTCTCTTCATTTTTGGTTGAAGAATTCTTACACTTCTCAAAGAAAAATCTTCTTATTTTTCTAGTGCAAAATAAGAAGGGTTCTAACTTGTTGGTGGTGGGCTTGATTTGAAGTAAGGAGTCCAAAAGATAGGTGAAGCTTGTAGATAGTCTACCATTGAAGAGCCAAGTTGTTTACAACTTGGTTGGAGCCAAACATCAATCTCAAGAGATTGATAGATATACTTTCTAAACACACTATGTATGACACTTTTATGTTTTGTATTTGCTACACATCTTAGTAGAGGTGTTCGAAGTTTTCTTCTTGAAAATAATTTTGAACTTCCGTTGCGTATTAGAACACCTTAATCGATCCCCTTTCAAGTGGTATCATGAGCTAAGGTTACAATTTTGATGTAGCAAATACATGATATTATATTGAGATCGATTTCTAACCGCATGAGACAATCAAAACGACAAATCGAAGGCCGGTTTTTGGGGCGTTTTCGGGCAGCTCGGGCTGCCCGAGGGGCTGCCCATTTCGGGCAGCAAGGGTAGCCCGAGGGGCTGCCCGAACGTCCCCCATTTAAAAATAAAAAAAAAATTGTGTGCAATTTGGTCGGAATCCGTCGACGGAGCTCCGGTGACGGTGTTGACGACTAGGGTTTCCAAAAGTGTTTTGGATTATCAAAGTGTCATGGGCCTTGAAGTTGTTGGGCCATGAGATGGCTAACATATTTGTGAAATTTGAAATGGGCCAAAATGTTTTTTGGTGAAAAATGATTTTTTGGGCCCTTAAGTTTAAATTTACAAAAGTTGCAAATACTTTATCATGAAATAAATAATTTAAGTTGGACTTTAATTATTTATAGTAAATGGTGATTTACAAGAAATTCGGTTATAAATAAGTTAATTAGAAAGTAGACAAAGGTTTTTGTATACTTTGTTAATTTAGTTTATAATCGTGGCGGTTAGTGATTAGATCAAGATATATAATATTGGATCAATTAATTATTGTGATAATTAATTGATGGTGCATGATATGTGATATTATGCATGAAGGATGATCAAAAGCCCAAGCCCAATTTGCTAGGTGTATGCTAGGATATTTTGTATTGAATGATTGTAATAATTATCAAATTTTAAGTGGGCTTGGTTTATGGCCCGTTCCCATCCATGAGATGTATCCCTATTTACCATTGATATTTATTTGTAAATATTAGAATAGTGGAAGATTCAAGATTGGAAGATGGTGGCCTTGATGATTATGAAGATCGAAGACATGTAAATATTGGAAGCTTATGTAATAATTGCATTTGCATCCCTTACATTTCCCTAGGATTGGATATAGGCCCGTGCTTAGCTCACACTGGGCCATTAGTTTTGGGGCATCATCCTTGTTTTGTTTACTGTTTATAATATATGCATGATATGTTATAAATAATGAGTATGTGCATTATTATTATGATAATAACAAAGTTGCATGAATCGGGCAAACATACGATCAAACATGGCGAGCTTTTAAATAAAATTAATGATGAGACCTTTTAAAATTAAAAACCCTCATTTTGAATAAGATTCAAAATTAATATCAAGCCCGAAAAGGGGAATTATAAAGTTGTTTATAATTTCCATGTCTTCCATCGACAATGGGTGCATGATGAACGCTACCCGTGCTCGGGGCTCGGCTCATATTATTGGGGGAGGGGGGGGGGGGCCTGGGTGCCGAAAAGCTGTGACATCCATTGATATGGTGATGTGAACTACGTGGAACTCCATGATTTCGGCTCATATTATTGAGGGAACTCATGGCGATCGTCCATTAAAGTTCAACATCGATGGGTAAGGCTTGACACATAAAGATGAACGCGTCATATTATTGGGTCCTAATCAAACGTGAGACAAAAGTTTACGTAGAGGGTTGCATGGTGATACAATTGGAAACTACCTTTTAGGAATTGTGATTGGCTGATATTATTAGAGATCATAATTCGCTAGTTGGACCTTGCGTACCTACTGAGGAAAGAAGTTTCCCGTTTTCACTAAAGGGTAGTGAAAATGTCAAAACAGTGGGAGCGAAAATTTATAAAGTAAAAGTCCATATTTTGTATCTTACTATATATTTTAAAATAGTCATTAACATTTATCTGTTTTACCTTTCAGTACAATTTTTGACAATGTCTTCGATTCGCAATCCGCTGTCTGCTATACTCGAAAAACACGTATTAACCGGACCTAATTACCTCACTTGGCTAAGAAACCTGAAAATCGTCTTGAACTCGAAAAAGATTGCATATACACTGGCTGAGTCGCCCCCTGTTGAGGCTCCGACTAGCTGCACTCCTGAGGAATTGCAGACTTACAAGGAATGGTGTGACCATGACTTGAAAGCCAGGTGTTATATGCGGCTTCTATGAACGATGAGCTGCAAAGGCGTTTTGAGGATGCAAAGAGTGCTGCTGACATTCATTTGCATCTCAAGGAGCGCTTTGGTGAGCAAACGCGACCTCTTAGGCATGCTACTGTCAAGGAGCTGATCACTTTGCGCATGCGAGATGGGGCCTCGGTCCATGAGCATGGCCTGAGGATGATTGGACTCGTGGACAAGCTCGTTGGCATGGATCTGGTGTTGCCTTTGGAGTTGACCACCGACGTGTTGCTTTTGTCACTGCCTAGCTCATTTGATCCTTTTGTGGTGAATTTCAATATGAACAAGATGGAGCCGACCCTTGAGGAGTTGGTGAACATGCTTGTGACCTTTGGGTCCACCATCAAGAAAGAGAAGCCGGTTCTTTATGTGGGTTCTTCATCTAGTACGAAGATCGATCCACGTGGGAAGGGAAAGAAGCGTCAACGTCCCAAGAAGAACGTGCCCTTGAAGAGGCAGACTCCGATTCCCGCTGTGGCAGCCATACCAGTGAAGGCTGACAAGACTGCTGATATTTTTCATCACTGCAAGAAGCCTGGACATTGGAGGCGTAATTGTAGGGAATATCTTGCCCAGAACAGTTCTGAAACGGTATGTTCTATATTGAAGTAAATATTTCAATTAACTCTACTTCTTGGGTATTGGATACCAGATGTGGATCACATCTCTATAATGATTTACAGGTGATGGGAAGAAGTAGAAGGCTTAGGGAAGGTGAGACCTTCTTGAGGATGGGCAATGGAGCAAGAGTTGCTGCCAAGGCTATTGGAGATGTGTACATGCTTTTGAACAATGATTTTAAGTTAATTTTGAGAGATGTTTTGTTTGTACCAGATTTGGTGAAAAACATTATTTCCATTTCTATGCTTGATAAAGATGGATTTTCTTGTTTATTTAGCAAAGGTGTTTGTAACATTTACAAGAATGAATGTTTAATTGGTACTGGAGAACTTGAAAACGATCTCTACACCTTAAAATACAAAGATATTCCACTAAACAATGTCCAAGCAATAACAACAACAAACAAGCGAAAACAAGATAATCTAAATTCGGCACAATTGTTGTGGGACCCGGGCTCTAACTCAATTTTTTTCGGGATTAATCGGATCTTTATTCAAAATGTGGATCAAATTTTCGCTTTTTAACATTAATTCAAATGTAAATACTAAGTATAATATCTTTCTTTATTTAATTACAACACATATAATATACATGTCATGTTCTACTACAAACACATCACTAGTGTTTAATACAAACCATAAACTACGAGTAGTACAAATCTAGTACAACATCACTAGTGATCTTCTGCGCCCGTAGTCACCACGCTATGTCCATCCCTCATCTCTGTCGCGACCCTGATCCTGCCCCACCTGTTGTTATGCACACATACAGACATAACAACAGCCGGAAACTCCGGTGAGAACAAATCCCAGTATAAAACATGTATGCATGCTGATACATAATCATAAATCATGAATCAAAGCAATAATAATGGGCTTCATAGTCTATGAAACCAATCTATATAAACATGCACTTTAAATCAAATCATGTCTTGACTCGACTCGACTCTACTCTAGGGATCCCGGTGTGAATAAGACGTCACTGTCTGTCACCTACCCTCCCAATCGGGGTAACTGTACGTCTTATTCCTAGACTTCGGTCATGTCTGTATCGAATGTCTACAATCGGAGGGAATCTGATCCGAAGCGTCAATACCACCGAACATCTAGTTTAGCAATTCTGCCAATGACTCTCCTATCTCAAAGGCTTGAATATAAATCTATAAACAAGACAGCATCCTATCAAGAGATTTGAATATAGATCTATAAACAACAATTCTAGCATGTGATTTGATTGGGAAACTCAAATTGAATCTCATTTGAGTTGTGTCTTCCCCAAATAAAACATGAATTATACCTTTCGTCGCACAATCTGTCGTAGTCGAAGTCTCGAAGACGAATCTGTCACTATCAAATCTGAAATGGAAATGTTGATACATATTCTATCAATCTCTAATTTCAATCAACATATATCCAATTCAATACTTGACCTCGGTACCATTTGACGGCATAACAACGTAATTTCTCAATACCGGTCAATCCAACTCCCACATATATCAATAATTCATAGGTCTCAACTCAAAATCATAATCATAAGCATATGGTAGTACTCAAAATCTGCATATTCAACTCTAAATATGCTGGAAAATCATAACAATTGCATATGACATCCGATAATCGATCCGTTTACGAATATATAGTCACTAACTTCACAAGAACACATAATCTAGTGTAATTCACAATTTCCCCAACATCAATATTTCAAATCATGCAGAAAATGAATGAAACTTACATCCCCTTAAGGCCTTTGATGAGAGAGTTCAGAACCGAAATCGGATTAACGTTTGGATGTAAAATTCTTGTACAAACTAGCTTTAAAAGAAGAGAACTTTCCCTTTCTCTCGGTGGTATCAGCTGTGCTAGGAGAGAAATGAAGACACACACTATATATATCTTGCATGTTGAGGGGCAAGTGTCATATTTTTCAAGTAACACGCATGACCGCGGGTGCAGGTAGTTCAGGAACCGCGGGTGCGCTCAAGCTTCGGCGGTCCATCCACTTTCCAAAATCGACGACCGCGGGTGCGCTACATATAAAACCGCGGGTGCGGTGACGTCAACGCGGGTGCGGTTACGTTTAAACCGCGGGTGCGGTGTCATTTCTGTAAATACTTTCCAACTCTCTGTCCATCAACCGCGGGTGCACTCTTTCTTTGACCGCGGGTGCGGTGACCCTACTCTAAAAATGGCTAACTTTCTGTCCATGCACCGCGGGTGCGGTGCTTCTCTAGGCGCGGGTGCGGTCCCTTTCTTCAAGCAACACTTCATCTTTTCATTTTATCCACATACAATCTAGGGCATTACAATTGTGGCATGCTCGATTAGGACATATTTCCCTAAGAAGGATGAACAAGCTAGTGGGAGTGGGCATGTTTGATATGTCTGATATTAATGCTCTCACGACTTGTGAATCCTGTTTAAAAGGAAAGATAACCAAAATTCCCTTTAAGGTCCATGTGGAGCGAGCCAAAGGGTTATTGGATTTGATCCATACCGATGTGTGCGGTCCGCTTAGCATCACCACTAAGCATGGACATGCCTACTTCATCACCTTTACCGATGACTTTTCGAGGTACGAGTATGTGTATTTTATGAATACAAGTCTGAAGCCTTTGAAAGGTACAAAGAATTCAAAAGTGAAGTAGAGAAACAGTTGGGACGAAGCATCAAGACACTTCGATCGGATCGAGGTGGTGAGTACTTGAGTGCCGAGTTCCAAGAATATCTTAGGGAGAATGGGATTCTCTCGCAGTGGACTCCGCCCGCTACACCACAGTTGAATGGTGTTTCGGAGCGTCGTAACCGGACTTTGATGGACATGGTTCGGTCTATGATGGGGTTCACGGAGTTGCCGCCATCCTTTTGGGGATATGCGCTTGAGACAGCGGCACTGTTGTTAAACAATGTCCATTCAAAGGCAGTTGACAAGACACCATATGAGATATGGATGGGTAAGCCTCCCAAGTATTCTTATCTTAGAATATGGGGGTGCCCTGCTTATGTGAAGTAGGTAGTGGGAGATAAATTGGATAGTTGATCCATTTTATGCCCTGGTCTTTCACATTGGAAAGCTGTGAAAGGACATCCTCAAGTATTTGAGAAGGACCAATAAATTGTTCTTGGTCTATGGGGGTGGAGAACTGAAATTGGAAGGCTATACCGACTCTAGCTTCCAAAGCGATATCGATGACTCGAAGTCAACCTCTGGATTCATATTCATGCTCAATGGTGCTGCTGTCTCTTGGAAGAGTTCCAAGCAAGACAGTACAGCGGATTCCACCACTGAGGCAGAATACATTGCTGCATCAGCTGCAGCAAAGGAGGCTGTTTGGATAAGGAATTTCGTCCAAGAGTTGGGCGTCATTCCTAATGGAGTTGCTTCTGTCCCAGTGTTTTGTAACAACACGGGAGCCATTACTCAAGCAAAGGAGCCAAGGTCTCATCAGAAGTCTAAACATGTATTGAGAAAGTACCACATCCTCCGAGAGATTGTGGAAAGAGGAGATGTCTGGATTGACAAAATCGGCTCCGCAGATAATGTTGCTGATTCAGTAACTAAGCCTTTACCTGGACCATTATTCGAGAAGCATCGCGAATCGGGGTTTGAAGCATATGGGTAGTTGGCTCTAGTGCAAGTGGGAGATTGTTAGAGTAGGTGCACGTCGAGCCAAGTGTTGGCCGAGTGTTCACAATGAAACTCTATGTATAAACAATCTTTATTTTAATAATATTTGAAATTATTGTTTTGGCACATCTTTATCTGTACACCCATGCTAGTTGCATAAATAAAGTCCTTGAATATACAAATAGTAGAAAGAATATGAGATACTCATATGATGAGTGTCATGAAACTCATATTTGGAATACTGTATATTTTAAACAGTTCCTAGTCGATTCACCCACCGCTAAAAAGGATATAGGCCGCTCAAGTTCAAGACTAGTATCTACGATGTGAGTACCAAGTTTCATTGGTAGGGGACATTGTGATGTCCGAGCATGCAGATAAGTGCTCCTGGTAGAGTGCACTGAACAACCCTCCATAAAGGACTTTCCAAGTGGTTCTCACTTATCGAGTGAAAACGTCCTAGTTTATAGTTGTACACCACTAGTCCTTATGACCCGGGACAACATTGAGACTCTATGTGCTAGCATTACACTTTGACTTGTTTACCGACTCTCATGGGGTCATCAGGTGGCAAGGTTGGGTGTTTTGTCAAAACATATAAGAGTCGATGCATTGTAGTCGGGGATTCACCGCTTACCTTCGGGTATGGATATCCTATGTGAAATCATGTGTGTGTAGTATGAAATCTCTGATCAGAGTATGGTGGTAATTATGAAAGAGGTTTCGTAGATTACACCATCGATGCAACTGCGACATGACACATAGTATCGATTCATTGACAACTCTCGATATACCAATGGTTGTCGAATCAGTCGGGATATATAAGTTGAAGGGACCGTACTGTACGCTAACCATAATTGAATGGTTCTTGCAGGCACAATCATTTTATACCTAGGGAATCATGTAAGGGATGCTGCTAGGCGTTTAACATGATTGGTTGGGTACTATCAGACTTGAGTTCTGACGTTCTTATTATCAAGGAGTTGATAAATAAGAATGGAGCAATTGGGTTATGCTCATATAAGGACATGTTTAGTCCGAATCACATGGAGATGTGAACCCACGGCTAGTTGTATCAATGAACCATTGAGAGCCACTCAAGTACTAGCTTTCTAGATCCCGTTCAGAAGTAAAATAGTTCAATGTGTTGAACGGCTTATAAAGGAGTTTACAAGCGTAAGGAAAAATAGAAGTATGAATTCTATGAGGGAAATGTAACTTTTAATTTGTGAAAGTGTTCCTAAATTAAAAGTTGGCCAAACAAATAATGTATTTGAAAATTGTGATTTTCATAAACATTATTATGGACTAAATTAAATTAATTCAAGTGTTGAATTAATTTAACACTAGTGGGCCTAGTAGAGTCCAAATAATT
Source organism: Primulina tabacum (assembly GCF_025594145.1). NCBI lineage: Eukaryota > Viridiplantae > Streptophyta > Magnoliopsida > Lamiales > Gesneriaceae > Primulina > Primulina tabacum. The sequence continues at coordinate 32,820,437 of NC_134554.1, forward strand.
AAATTAATTCAAGTGTTGAATTAATTAAATCACATTGGGTTTTGTAGAGCCCAATTGAAATAATTATTTATACTAGTGAGCTTGAGTAAATTCAAGTAATATTTAAATGGTCTCAAATATGTTTAGGACATTTAAATAAAAGTCCATGGGCTTTGTAAATGTTACAAGCCCACTTACATTGCATGTTTGGGAGGTGAAGAGTTGGGGAATACTTTTTATTAAAAAATTTCAAGACATGCAAAAGGTGGTCTTAACTTTTTCACACACCAAGACAACTCATTCACTCCTCCCCTCCCTCACTTGGCCGAAAATTGGATCTCATTTTCTATCCAATTTCTCTTCATTTTTGGTTGAAGAATTCTTACACTTCTCAAAGAAAAATCTTCTTATTTTTCTAGTGCAAAATAAGAAGGGTTCTAACTTGTTGGTGGTGGGCTTGATTTGAAGTAAGGAGTCCAAAAGCTAGGTGAAGCTTGTAGATAGTCTACCATTGAACAGCTAAGTTGTTTACAACTTGGTTGGAGCCAAACATCAATCTCAAGAGATTGATAGATATACTTTCTAAACACACTATGTATGACACTTTTATGTTTTGTATTTGCTACACATCTTAGTAGAGGTGTTCGAATTTTATTCTTGAAAATAATTTTGAACTTCCGTTGCGTATTAGAACACCTTAATCGATCCCCTTTCACGAGACCCGTCCTAGAGTGCTAGAACACTCATTAAAACTCAAACAAACGCTCCAAAACAACGACGTCCAATTTACAACACAATACAACTCATGAACACGAAATTTGACACCCAAAATCCATTCCTACGATTTCTAACTAAACCAAATGCCTAAAGACACGAAACGAAATACCAACATACATCCCAACATCATTCTCGATATACCTAAATGCAAAAATCATCACCCATCGATGCCCAACAAAGCCTGCAGCAAGAAAATCTCAAGAACACATCACCAACATAATTTTTTTTTTTCAGAAAACGCAGTTTGAGAAGTCTTACAAAAATGATCATAACTCACTCAATTTTTATCCAAATATTTCGAATTTTATATCAAATTGAAGGTATCAAAAAGTTCTACAATTTTCATGTTAAAAGTTTTCTCAAAATCACGACCAAAAAATCACAATTTTCAAAAGAACAGTAAATTTCGAAATTTTATATCTAAAAACGTTTCAAAATCGATCCAACATGTTTCTGCACAAACCTTGCACATCATACATGGATTTTTACGCATAAAACAACGCAACACATACTATGACATGATCGACGCAGGAAAAATAGTATATACGTGCCTTATGATGTTAAAGTTTACCGAACCGACGATACCGAAGCGGAGATGGCGCGAGGATTGATCCGGGACGATTGTGGCTCGATTTTCTTGAAGAAAAATGGACGAAAATCTGCTGGAAAATTTCAGAGGGAGGGGCGGCTAAGCTTTCTTTCTCAAATTCTGAAAATAAAATGTGTAGGTGTGTGTTGTGTGTTTTGGTGTATGTAAAAACGTGTAAGTGTGTGTGAGTGTGTGTAACGTGTGTGTGTGTTTTAATAGGGAGAAATTATTGCTAACTTAACTATTTAAAAATGCTAACAAAATTTAACTCACACTAATTTTAATCAACTCCTTAATTAAAAATAAATACACACTAATTTTATAAAATTCTCATTTTTAACAAAATAAAATGCACAAAGGCAACTTTAAAAGTTTTAAAGATTCTAAAATTCTCAAATAAATAATTTAATCTTTAAAATGCTGAAACTTATTAAATTAATTAATATGCCCCAAACTTAACTAAAAATAAAATACCACATTTTAAAATCGCCAAAAATCGTCACCGGTCTCTTTTCCTCGATTCCGCATCGGATAATCGCCTGAAACATGAAACTCGAGAAATTATTTTAACGTGCATCACATAAACATACATAATTTAAAATAATGCATTTTAAATAAGTCATGCATCCAAAAAAAAATCATTTTAAATTTAAATAAATGATTTAACAATTAAATAAATGCATGGGTTTTACGTGTACTGATTTTGGGCTCTACAGTTCCTCCCCCACTTATATAAATTTCGTCCTCAAAATTAAACCTTGCCGAACAACTCCGGGTAGCGATTCCTCATGTCTGCTTCGGTCTCCCAAGTGGCCTGCTCCATGGATTGATTTAGCCATTGAACTTTGACCAACTTGGTTACTTTGTTCCGTAGTCTACGATCCTGTCTGTCTAGGATTTGGACAGGTCTTTCCTCGTAAGACAGGTCTGGAGCCAACTGTAACGGTTCGTAGTTCAAAACATGCGAAGGAGTAGCTAGGTACTTCCTTAGCATTGAGACGTGGAACACATTGTGTACTCCGGCCAGATTCGGCGGTAGGGCTACACGATAAGCTAGTGTCCCAACTCTGTCGAGAATCTCGAACGGTCCAATGAATCTCGGACTAAGCTTGCCTCTCTTCCCAAATCTCATAACACCCTTCATTGGTGCTATCTTTACAAAAACGTGGTCTCCTACGGCAAACTCTAGATCCCTTCTCCTCTTGTCAGCATAACTCTTTTGACGACTCTGCGCGGTCTTCATCCTGTCTCAGATCTTGACCACCACATCTGCAGTCTGCTGAACAATCTATGGACCAAGTTCTGCCCTCTCACCAACCTCGTCCCAATGAATCAGTGATCTGCACTTCCGTCCGTACAACACCTCATAGGGAGCCATACCAATAGATGCTTGGAAACTGTTGTTATAGGTAAACTCCACTAGAGGTAGCTTAGATTCCCAAGTCCCATGGAAATTTATTATACAGGCTCACAATAAATCTTCCAGAATCTGAATCACTCGCTTAGACTGGCCATCTGTCTGCAGGTGAAACGCTGTACTGAATAGCAACTTCGTCCCCATGGCTGCATGCAAACTCTTCCAGAAAGACGATATGAACCTCGGGTCCTTGTCGGACACAATAGAAACTGGGATTCTGTGTAATCGGACTATCTCCCTGATATAGAGCTCCGCATACTGTGTCATGGAGAAAGTCGTCTTCACTAGGAAGAAGTGCGCTGACTTGGTAAGTCAATCCACTATAACCCAAATAGCATTGGATCCCCTGACTGACCTCGCCAACCCAACAACGAAGTCCATGGTGATATTCTCCCATTTTCACTCGGGGATAGGGAGTGGCTTAAGCATTCCTGCTGGCCTCTGATGCTCTGCCTTCACCTGCTGACAAGTTAGACATTCAGACACAAATCGATGGATATCTCGCTTCATACCTGGCCACCAATACAAAATCTGCAAATATTTGTACATCTTGGTACCTCCCGGATGGATGGAATACGGAGATGCATGTGCCTCTATCAGAATATCCTCTCTGATCGAATCAATACTAGGCACCCACATTCTACTTCTGTATCTCACAATACCATCGGACACTGTGTAGAGCACTACCCTTGGCTTTGTCTTTCAGCCTCCATTTCTGCAACTGCTCATCTGAAGGCACTCTACGGATTCGGTCTAGAAAATCAGATTGGACTGTCAGATTAGATAGTCTGGGAGCTCTGCCCTTGGGATAAACCTCTAGCCCAAATCTCTAAATCTCTGACAGAAGAGATCTCTGTACTGACAACTGTGCGATGACTGCAACCTTTCGACTCAAGGCATCTGCCACGACATTAGCTTTCCCTGGATGGTAGCTAATCCCGCAATCATAGTCTTTTTCACCAATTCTAACCACCGTCTCTTCTCATATTCAATTCTTTCTGCGTGAAGAAATACTTGAGACTCTTGTGATCGGTAAATACCTGGCATTTCTCGGCGTACAAGTAGTGTCTCTAAATCTTCAATGCAAAGACAATGGCGGCTAATTCTAAATTATGAGTCGGATAATTCTTCTCATGCACCTTCAACTACCTGGAAGCATAATCTATCACCCGACCATGCTGCATCAACACTGCGCCTAACCCAAGTTTAGATGCATCGGTGTATAACACAAAATCTCCTTGCCCCGATGGCATGGCTAACACTGGCACTGAAATATGGGCTTGCTTCAAAGTATCGAAGCCCTTCTGACATTCATCACTCCACACAAATTTAGCATTCTTCTTGGTCAGTGAAGTGAGTGGCACTGCTATCGACGAAAATCCCAGAATAAATTTCCTATAGTAGCCTGCTAGGCCTAGGAAACTGCGAATCTCAGACGCATTATTCGGCTCAACTCATTCCTGGACTGCTGCTACCTTAGCTGGATCCACCTCAATACCACTGCTAGATATTATATGGCCCAAAAACGCTACATTCTCCAACCAAAATTCACACTTACTGAATTTCGCAAACAACTTGCGACTTTGCAAAAACTGCAAAACTGTCCTCAAATGCTGGTTGTGCTCTTCATGGCTCTTCGGGTAAATAAGGATGTCGTCAATGAACACTATGACAAACTGATCAAGGTAAGGCTGAAATACTCGGTTCATGAGATCCATGAAAATTGCTGGAGCATTCGTCAGTCCAAACGGCATCACTAAGAACTCGTAATTCCCATAACTGGTCCTGAAGGCTGTCTTGTGCACATCTGCATCTTTCACCTTCAGCTGGTGATATCCTGATCAAAGATCTATCTTAGAGAACATTGTAGCTCCCTGCAACTAATCAAACAAGTCTTCGATTCTAGGACGTGGGTATTTATTCTTGATCGTCACCTTGTTCAACTCTCGGTAATCGATGCACAGTCTCATGCTCCCGTCTTTCTTTTACACAAAGAGCACTGGTGTGCCCCACGGCGAGAAACTAGGACGAATGAGTTCCTTGTCTAGGAGCTCCTGAATCTGCTGTTTGAGCTCTAACATCTCAGCTGGAGCTAGCCTGTACGGTTCCTTAGAGATCGGCACAGTGCCTGGCATAAGATCAATTGCAAACTCCACCTCTCTCTCTGGTGGAAGACCTGTGACGTCGTCAGGAAAGATGTCTGGGAAGTCTCTGACTACTGGCACATCTGATAATGACGGAGTGGGCATGTCAAGTGTGGAAATAACGCTGGCCAAGAAAGCCTGACAACCCTTAGATATAAGTCTTCGAGCCTGCATGCAAGAGATCATGCGAGGGAAACTTCTCCATCTGGCTGGTTCGAATAGAAACTGCTCCATGCCCAACGGTCTAACCAATACTGATCTCTTATGAAAATCAATCAGGACTCTGTTCTTTGTCAGCCAGTCCATTCCCAAATGATATCAAACTCTGGCATCGGCAACACAATCAGATCGGCGTACACTAGGTGGCCCTGCAGTTCCAGATCGATGTCTCTGACCACACTAGTAGCTGACAATTCTTCCCCTGACGGGACTGACACTGAATAGCTCATGTCGAGCCCAATAGACTTGACGTTCAGGTGACTAGCAAATGTCTCTGAAATAAAAGAGTGGGTGGGCACTGAGTCTATCAGGGCCTTCGTGGCGACTCTTTTTATGAAAATGTTCCCAGTCAATAACGTCGTGTTTGGGTTCGCCTCCTGAGCATGCATGGCGAACACTCTTCCCTGGGTCGGCTGCTCCACTGAGGGCACTCCTTTAGCATGTGGTCACTTGCTCCGCACTTGAAACATTTGCCCGACCCATACAAACACTGTCCCGGGTGCTAGCGGTTGCACTTCGGGCACACCGGGTGCTCTCCCGGCCTCTGTGGCGCCTTCTACTATGGCAGAGGACCCTTGCCCTTTGGCGGTCTCTAATAAGGTTTCTTTCCTGGCTGCCCCTGGAACGGACTCTTAAACTAAGGTCGCTGCTGCTGCTGCTGTTGTGGAGCTTGGTAAGGCCTCTTGCCCTGCCTGTCAGCCACAATATCCCTCTGATCCTGCTCCGCCGTCAAGGCTCTAGATATGGCAACGGCATAGGTAGTAGGACCAGCAACTCTCACATCGCGGTGCAAGATCGGCCGCAACCCGTCCATAAAATGCCTCAGCTTCCCTTGGGCATCATTAGCTATCAGGGGCACAAAATGACACCCCCTTTCAAACTTCCTCACGAACTCAGCTACGCTGCTGTCTCCCTGTCGCAACGTCAAACTGCCTGGTAAGTCTGGATCGTACTTCTTCAGTGAAGTACTTGGAGTAGAATACCTCCTTAAATCCACTCCACGTCAGTGTTAGCAAGTTAATTGACACTAATGCACTATCCCACCACAGTCTGGCATCTCCTGCCAGAAGTAATGTGGCACATCTGACTCTATTTGCATCAGTCAGTTCCACAAAGTCAAAGATTACCTCGATGGACTTAATCCATCCCTCGGCTATCATCGGGTCAGTAGTCCCCGAAAACTCCTTTGGGTTCATCCTCCTGAATCTCTCATATACCGCCTCTGGTCTGGGCCTAGCCCCCGCATCGACTGCAGCCTGGTTCCCCGCAAACTGTGCGAAGAACTGAGTTATTCCTGCAAGCATCTATGCTTGCATATCTGGCGGTGGAGGAGGTGGAGCGTCTCTCCCCTCCTCTCGAGCCTCTCTATCTTCATCCCTAGCTTCTCGGTTAATTATGCGTCTAGGAGGCATACTGTTCCAACAATATACCCAACACGTAAACCCCATATGCATGAACATGATATCAATAGTATAAGATGCACGTAAATCGAACTTAAAACATGGACATGCTGAAATCATGACTTAATACTTAGTACATAACATAACTCAAAACTTTAAAACTTACAGACTTGAGGTGTGACTTCGTGAGATTCTTGCGACTAGCAGTAGGCATAACCCTTTACAAGAACATCGCTCTGATACCAATTGTAACGTACCGTACTTTTACTAATTAAAATTTGCGGAAAAATTAAAAATTTTCTTAAAATAAATCGTGAACCTTCAAAATTCGAGAAAACATCTGTTCATCTCAACATAGTTGCAACCAAAGATCTCAAAAATAAAGTTTGCTAAAAGTACTTGTTTAAAATCTCATAATCGGTAACATAAATCAGAGTATTTTGAACATTTCATAAACTCTTAAAACATGGCGGTCCTCGGGTTTAGTCTCCCGCTCAGTCCAAGCCAGCTCACTGGTCCTCACCTCTCGTCTCCTCAAATGCATCCTCACCTGCATCGATCAAGTCTAGTGAGTCTAAAGACTCAACACGTATAAACTGGAAGTAGCAAGTAATACGTAATAAAATCGCATGCACCTTTAAAATAGAACATACATACTTGAACTTTAACTTGCGTGTAAAAGCTTGAACTTACATACATACATAGACGTGCCATAACATGAAACTTTTCTTAAACGTGCTTGCATACTTGTACATATATGAACATACATAAACTTCATCATTTTGCGTAGAGGCATGTTTCAAAGCAAGTGACCCATAACATAAATCGCCTGATCAGACTAAACCACAGTACTGGGATGACAGGGAAAAATCCACTGCCACATACATGAGATCCCCGTTCATGTTTTAACGTGTGGATTGGTCCCCGTTCATGCTTTAACGCTTTCAATCCTGATCTAAACCAGTTCATGCTTTAACGAGGTGGATTGGTCCCTGGTCATGCTTTACCGCTTTCCAATCCCATACATAATTGGTCACAAGACATTTAGCATACCTCAAAAACTTGAAATATTTCTTGCACATCGA